>NW_027094418.1:0-102995 GCF_029207755.1 Chamaea fasciata
GGTGGGATCGAGGTGCTTTATTCTGGTTGGTCCACGCTTGCGTCAATCAAAATGATCAGCCATGTGCGGCCGGGCTGCCCGCGGCTCTTGCTGCTCCTTTCTCATTGGCCCGCTCGTCTGTCAATCAGAAGTTTGAGCCAATCACAGTGCGGTGAATGGGGGACGCCTTGGGAAAGGTGTTTGGGCGGTGCTCGGTTCCGATTGGTCCCTCCGTGTGTCAATCATTGTAATCAACCAATCGCAGCGCGGCTGGGGGTGGGGCGGGAACTGTGGGGACGGGAACAGTCCCTGAGGGGGCTCATCCCTGAGGGATCCCCGTGAGCGCCGAAATCCCGGGAATTCACCCCGAAATCCCGGGAATTCACCCCAAATCCCGGGAATTCACCCCGAAATCCCGGGAATTCATCCCAAATCCCGGGAATTCACCCCAAATCCCGGGAATTCACCCCAAAATCCCGGGAATTCACCCCGAAATCCCAGGAATTCACCCCGAAATCCCGGGAATTAACCCCGAAATCCCGGGAATTCACCCCAAATCCCGGGAATTCACCCCGAAATCCCGGGAATTCACCCCAAAATCCCGGGAATTCACCCCGAAATCCCGGGAATTAACCCCAAATCCCGGGAATTCACCCCAAAATCCCGGGAATTCACCCCGAAATCCCGGGAATTCACCCCAAAATCCCGGGAATTCACCCCAAATCCCGGGAATTCACCCCAAATCCCGGGAATTCACCCCAAATCCCGGGAATTAACCCCAAATCCCGGGAATTCACCCCAAAATCCCGGGAATTCACCCCGAAATCCCGGGAATTAACCCCAAATCCCGGGAATTCACCCCAAAATCCCGGGAATTCACCCCAAAATCCCGGGAATTCACCCCAAATCCCGGGAATTCACCCCAAATCCTGGGAATTCACCTCAAATCCCGGGAATTCACCCCAAATCCCGGGAATTCACCCCGAAATCCCGGGAATTCACCCCGAAATCCCGGGAATTAACCCCAAATCCCGGGAATTCACCCCAAAATCCCGGGAATTCACCCCGAAATCCCGGGAATTCACCCCAAAATCCCGGGAATTCACCCCAAATCCCGGGAATTCACCCCAAATCCCGGGAATTCACCCCAAATCCCGGGAATTCACCCCAAAATCCCGGGAATTCACCCCGAAATCCCGGGAATTAACCCCAAATCCCGGGAATTCACCCCAAAATCCCGGGAATTCACCCCAAAATCCCGGGAATTCACCCCAAATCCCGGGAATTCACCCCAAATCCTGGGAATTCACCTCAAATCCCGGGAATTCACCCCAAATCCCGGGAATTCACCCCAAATCCTGGGAATTCACCCCAAATCCCGGGAATTCACCCCAAATCCTGGGAATTCACCTCAAATCCCGGGAATTCACCCCAAAATCCCGGGAACTGAGGGAAAAGGAGAAATAAAGTTGTGAGTGTACCGGGATCCAACTGGGATTGAACTGGGATTGAACTGGGAGCTGTGGGAGCATCCCCGAGGGCCCCCCCCGGCCCGGGTCTGTCTGACCTCCCAAGACCCTTCCCAAAATCCCGGAATCCCCTCCCAAAATCCTGAAATTCCCTTCCCAAAATCCTGAAATTCCCTTCCCAAAATCCTGAAATTCCTCTCCCCCAAACCCCAAAACTCTCCTCCCAAAATCCCGGAATTCCCTTCCCATAATCCTGTAAATCCCCAAAGTCCCAGGTTTCTGATCCCAAAATCCTGAAATTCATCTCTCAAAATCCTGGGATCCCCTTCCCATAATCCCTGAATTCCCTTCCCAAAAATCTTGAATTTCCTCTTCCCGAAATCCTGGAATCCTTTTCCCGAAGTCCTGAAATTCTCCTCCAAAATCCTGAAACTCTCTTCCTAAAATTCTGGCATTCCCTTCCCGTGATCCTTGAAGTCTCAAAATCTGGGAATTCCCCCCAAAAATCCGGGAAGTCCCCCCCAAAAAATCCAGGAATTCCCCCAACAATCCAGGAATTTCCCCCAAAATCCAGGAATTTCCCCCCAAAAATCCAGATATTCCCCCCAAAATCCAGGTATTCCCCCTAAAAATCTGAGAATTCCCAAAAAAATCCGGGAAATTCCCCCCAAAAATCCGGGAATCCCCCCCCCACTCCCGTTGCGCGGATCGATTTCAGGCCGTGACCTTTGCCCCCCCCCCCCCCCGGCCGGACATTCCGGCCCTTTCCCGGAATTCCCATTCCCGGAATTCCCTCCGGGGGAATTTCCCGTCTAATCCCCACTGGGATTGATCGCTCGTTTGATATAACATCATCGCTCGTTTGATACGGCCTGATCGCTCGTTTGATACGGCCTGATCGCTCGTTTGATATAACATCATCGCTCGTTTGATACGGCCTGATCGCTCGTTTGATATAACATCATCGCTCGTTTGATACGGCCTGATCGCTCGTTTGATATAACATCATCGCTCGTTTGATACGGCCTGATCGCTCGTTTGATATAACATCATCGCTCGTTTGATACGGCCTGATCGCTCGTTTGATATAACATCATCGCTCGTTTGATACGGCCTGATCGCTCGTTTGATATAACATCATCGCTCGTTTGATACGGCCTGATCGCTCGTTTGATATAACATCATCGCTCGTTTGATACGGCCTGATCGCTCGTTTGATATAACATCATCGCTCGTTTGATACGGCCTGATCGCTCGTTTGATATAACATCATCGCTCGTTTGATACGGCCTGATCGCTCGTTTGATATAACATCATCGCTCGTTTGATACGGCCTGATCGCTCGTTTGATATAACATCATCGCTCGTTTGATACGGCCTGATCGCTCGTTTGATATAACATCATCGCTCGTTTGATACGGCCTGATCGCTCGTTTGATATAACATCATCGCTCGTTTGATACGGCCTGATCGCTCGTTTGATATAACATCATCGCTCGTTTGATACGGCCTGATCGCTCGTTTGATATAACATCATCGCTCGTTTGATACGGCCTGATCGCTCGTTTGATATAACATCATCGCTCGTTTGATACGGCCTGATCGCTCGTTTGATATAACATCATCGCTCGTTTGATACGGCCTGATCGCTCGTTTGATATAACATCATCGCTCGTTTGATACGGCCTGATCGCTCGTTTGATATAACATCATCGCTCGTTTGATACGGCCTGATCGCTCGTTTGATATAACATCATCGCTCGTTTGATACGGCCTGATCGCTCGTTTGATATAACATCATCGCTCGTTTGATACGGCCTGATCGCTCGTTTGATATAACATCATCGCTCGTTTGATACGGCCTGATCGCTCGTTTGATATAACATCATCGCTCGTTTGATACGGCCTGATCGCTCGTTTGATATAACATCATCGCTCGTTTGATACGGCCTGATCGCTCGTTTGATATAACATCATCGCTCGTTTGATACGGCCTGATCGCTCGTTTGATATTACATCATCGCTCGTTTGATACGGCCTGATCGCTCGTTTGATATAACATCATCGCTCGTTTGATACGGCCTGATCGCTCGTTTGATATAACATCATCGCTCGTTTGATACGGCCTGATCGCTCGTTTGATATAACATCATCGCTCGTTTGATACGGCCTGATCGCTCGTTTGATATAACATCATCGCTCGTTTGATACGGCCTGATCGCTCGTTTGATATAACATCATCGCTCGTTTGATACGGCCTGATCGCTCGTTTGATATTACATCATCGCTCGTTTGATACGGCCTGATCGCTCGTTTGATATAACATCATCGCTCGTTTGATACGGCCTGATCGCTCGTTTGATATAACATCATCGCTCGTTTGATACGGCCTGATCGCTCGTTTGATATAACTTTATTTCTCGTTTGATCTAACTTCATTTCTCGTTTAATCGCTCGTTTGATATAACCTGATTTCCCATTTTATAAAACTCCGTCTCTCATTTTATCCAACCTAATCGCTCGTTTAATTCCTCATTTTATACAGCCTGATTTCTCATTTTATAAAATCTAATTTCTCATTTAATTTCTCAGTTTATATAACTTAATTCCCCATTTTATACAAGTTAATTTCTCCTTTTATAAAACCCAATTTCTCGTTTAATTTCTCCTTTTCTACAATTTAATTTCTCATTTTATACAATTTAATTTCTCCTTTTCTAAACCCCGTTTCTCATTTAATTTCTCCTTTTCTACAATTTAATTTCTCCTTTTATTTGATCTAATTTCTCGTTTAATTTCTCCTTTTATAAACCCAATTTCTCATTTAATTTCTCCTTTTATACAATTTAATTTCTCCTTTTATACAATTTAATTTCTCCTTTTATAAACCAAATTTCTCGTTTAATTTCTCCTTTTCTACAATTTAATTTCTCCTTTTCTACAATTTAATTTCTCCTTTTATACAATTTAATTTCTCCTTTTATTTGACCCCGTTTCTCGTTTAATTTCTCCTTTTCTACAATTTAATTTCTCCTTTTATTTGACCCCGTTTCTCGTTTAATTTCTCCTTTTATACAATTTAATTTCTCCTTTTATTTGACCCCGTTTCTCATTTAATTTCTCCTTTTATAAACCAAATTTCTCGTTTAATTTCTCCGTTTCTACAATTTAATTTCTCCTTCTCTACAATTTAATTTCTCCGTTTCTACAATTTAATTTCTCCTTCTCTACAATTTAATTTCTCCGTTTCTACAATTTAATTTCTCCTTTTATACAATTTAATTTCTCCTTTTCTACAATTTAATTTCTCCTTTTCTACAATTTAATTTCTCCGTTTCTACAATTTAATTTCTCCTTTTCTGCAATTTAATTTCTCCTTTTATGCAATTTAATTTCTCCGTTCCTGCGGTTTAATCTCTCCTTTTATACAATTTAATTTCTCCTTTTATACAATTTAATTTCTCCGTTTCTACGATTTAATTTCTCCGTTCCTGCGGTTTGATCTCTCCTTTTATACAATTTAATTTCTCCGTTTCTACAATTTAATTTCTCCTTTTATGCAATTTAATTTCTCCGTTCCTGCGGTTTGATCTCTCCTTCTCTAATCCCAGTTCCTCGTTTCCCCCCACCCAGCCTCTCCCTTTATCCGGCCTCGAACCGACATCCCGGCCCCCGGCTCGGTTCCTTTGGTTTGTCACTCCTCTCACTTTATTGTCCTGTAAACCCCCGGCCTCGGGGACATCTCGGGGACATCTCGGGGACATCTCGGGGACATTTTGGGGACATTTTGGGGACATTTCGGGGACAGGGAGGTGACACGGGGCCGGGGCGCCCCGTCAGCAATAATCCGAATAGTCCTCGTCCACGTAATTGGCGGGAAACCAGCCGACCTGGGGACAGGGACACGGGTCAGGGGACACTGGGGACACCCAGGGGACAATGGGGACACTGGGGACACCTGACCTGGGGACAGGGACACGGGTCAGGGGACACTGGGGACACCCAGGGGACAATGGGGACACTGGGGACACCTGACCTGGGGACAGGGACACGGGTCAGGGGACACTGGGGACACCCAGGGGACAATGGGGACACTGGGGACACTGGGGACAATGGGGACACCCGACCTGGGGACAGGGACACGGGTCAGGGGACACCGGGGACACCCAGGGGACAATGGGGACACTGGGGACACCTGACCTGGGGACAGGGACACGGGTCAGGGGACACCCAGGGGACATTGGGGACACCCAGGGGACACTGGGGACACTGGGGACACCTGATCTGGGGACAGGGACACGGGTCAGGGGACACTGGGGACAATGGGGACACTGGGGACAATGGGGACACTGGGGACACTGGGGACACCCGACCCGGGGACAGGGACACGGGTCAGGGGACACCGGGGACAATGGGGACACCGGGGACAATGGGGACACCGGGGACAATGGGGACACCCAGGGGATTTTGGGGACACTGGGGCAATGGGGACAGTGGGGACAATGGGGACACCCGACCTGGGGACAGGGCCACGGGTCAGGGGACACTGGGGACACTGGGGACAATGGGGACACTGGGGACAATGGGGACACCCGACCTGGGGACAGGGACACGGGTCAGGGGACAATGGGGACATCGGGGACACTCAGGGGACAATGGGGACATTAGGGACACCCGACCTGGGGACAGGGACACGGGTCAGGGGACACCGGGGACAATGGGGACACCCAGGGGATTTTGGGGACACTGGGGCAATGGGGACAGTGGGGACAATGGGAACACCCGACCTGGGGACAGGGACACGAGTCAGGGGACATTGGGGACACCGGGGACACTGGGGACAATGAGGACAGGGGTCAGGGGACACTGAGGGGACACTGGGGACACCCAAGGGATATTGGGGACACTGGGGGCACCGGGGACACGGGACACATGGGGGGACACCCAGGGGTGGGGACAGGCTCAGGGGTGACCCCTTGGTGTCCCTCGGGGTGGGGACGAGGTCAAGGGTGAGCCCCGATGTCCCCAGGGCTGTCCCCAGGGTTGTCCCCAGTGTCCCCAGCGGTGTCCCCGATGTCCCCAGGGGTGTCCCCAGGGCTGTCCCCAGTGTCCCCAGCGGTGTCCCCGATGTCCCCAGGGGTGTCCCCAGGGCTGTCCCCGATGTCCCCAGCGGTGTCCCCGATGTCCCCAGGGGTGTCCCCAGGGTTGTCCCCAGTGTCCCCAGCGGTGTCCCCGATGTCCCCAGCGGTGTCGGGGGCCGGCCGTACCCGGCCGTAGATCTCGCCCTTCCACCAGCCGGGCTGTCCCCTCTTGCTGAGCACACGCACGATGTCCCCCTCCCGCAGCGACAGCTCCGTGCGGTCCCGCGCGCTGAAGGCGTAACGCGCCTTGGCCGAGCCGAAACTGCGGGCGGCGCCTGGGGACACCCGGGGGACACGGTGACACGGGGGACATGGGGGACACGGTGACACGGGGACACACGGGGGACATGGGACACACGGGTGACACGGGGACACGGGGACACACGGGGGACATGGGACACACGGGGGACACGGTGACACGGGGGACATGGGGGACACGGTGACACGGGGGACATGGGGGACACGGTGACACGGGGACACCCGGGGGACATGGGACACACGGGGGACACGGTGACACGGGGACACACGGGGGACACGGGGACACGGGGACACACGGGGGACATGGGACACCCGGGGGACACGGTGACACGGGGACACGGGGGACATGGGACACACGGGGGACACGGGGACACACGGGGGACATGGGACACACGGGGGACATGGGGGACATGGGACACACGGGGGACACGGTGACACGGGGACACACGGGGGACATGGGACACACGGGGGACACGGGGACACGGGGACACGGGGACACACGGGGGACACGGTGACACGGGGACACACGGGGGACATGGGACACACGGGGGACACGGGGACACGGGGACACGGGGACACACGGGGGACACGGTGACACGGGGACACACGGGGGACATGGGACACACGGGGGACACGGGGACACGGGGACACACGGGGGACATGGGACACACGGGGGACACGGGGGACATGGGGACACGGGGACACCCGGGGGACACGGTGACACGGGGACATGGGACACACGGGGGACACGGGGACACACGGGGGACATGGGACACACGGGGGACATGGGGGACATGGGACACACGGGGGACACGGTGACACGGGGACACACGGGGGACATGGGACACACGGGGGACACGGGGACACGGGGGACATGGGACACCCGGGGGACACGGTGACACGGGGGTCACACAGGGGACACACGGGGGACACGGGGGACATGGGACACACGGGGGACACGGTGACACGGGGACACACGGGGGACATGGGACACACGGGGGACACGGGGACACGGGGGACATGGGACACCCGGGGGACACGGTGACACGGGGGTCACACAGGGGACACACGGGGGACACGGGGGACATGGGGGACATGGGGACACACGGGGGACACGGGGACACACGGGGGACATGGGGACACACGGGGGACACGGGGACACGGGGGACATGGGACACACGGGGGACACGGGGGACATGGGACACACGGGGGACACGGGGACATGGGGGACATGGGGACACACAGGGGACACGGGGGACATGGGACACACGGAGGACACGGGGACACGGGGGACACGGGGACACACGGGGGACACGGTGACACGGGGGTCACACAGGGGACACACGGGGGACACGGGGACACGGGGGACATGGGACACACGGGGGACACGGGGACACGGGGACACACAGGGGACACCCCCAAATCCACCCTCGCCCAACCCACAGCTCCGAGGACCCCTCTAAATCCCCCCACGGGGTGACCCCAGGACCCCCGGGAGTCCCCAGATCGTCCTGTGGCCACCCCGGGACCCCCAAATCCCCCCGGAGGGTCACCCCAAAACCCCGGGACCCCCAAATCCTCCCCAAACCCTTCCAGGACCCCCAAAGCCCCCTCGGCGTCACCCCAAAAACCCCAAATCCCCTCTCGGGGTAACCCAGGACCCCCCAAATTCCCCTCAGGGTCACCCCAGGACCCCCCAAATCCCCCCGGAGGGTGACCCCACTACCCCAGGACCCCCCAAATCCTCCCCTAAACATCTCAAAACTCTTCCAGGACCCCCAAAGCCCCCTCGGGGTCACCCCAAACCCTTCCAGGACCCCCCAAATCTCCCTTTGAGGGTGACCCCATAACCCCGGAACCCCCCAAATCCCCCCCTGAGGGTCACCCCACAAGTCCAGGACCCCCAAATCCCCCCTCAGGGTCACCCCAAAACCCCAAATCCCCCCTCAGGGTCACCCAGGACCCCCCAAATCCCCCCTGTGGGTCACTCCAAACCCTTCCAGGACCCCCAAATCCTCCCCCAAACCCTTCCAGGACCCCCCAAAGCCCCCTCGGGGTCACCCCTGGACCCCCAAATCTCCCTTTGAGGGTGACCCCACAACTCCAGGACCCCCAAATCCCCCTCAGGGTCACCCAGGACCCCCCAAATCCCCCCCCTCGGGTGACCCCACAACTCCAGGACCCCCCCCGCCCCCCGTGGGGTGCCCCCGGCCCGTACGGCTCTCGGGGGGCGCGGGGCGGCTCTCGGGGTCTCTGTAGGGCACGGCCAGCGTCGTGTCCAGGCCCTTGAAGCAATCGCGGAGAGAGTGACGGCGGTAGAACTCCACCAGCTCCTGCCGGACCCCCAAAAACAGCCCCCGAGGGGTCAGGGACCCCAAAACCGGCCCCGGGACCCCAAAAACAGCCCCCGAGGGGTCAGGGACCCCAAAACCGGCCCCGGGACCCCAAAAACCAGCCCCGGGACCCCAAAAACAGCCCCCGAGGGGTCAGGGACCCCAAAACCGGCCCCGGGACCCCAAAAACAGCCCCCGAGGGGTCAGGGATCCCAAAACCGGCCCCGGGACCCCAAAAACAGCCCCCCAGGGGTCAGGGACCCCAAAACCGGCCCCGGGACCCCAAAAACCAACCCCGGGACCCCAAAACAGCCCCCGAGGGGTTAGGGACCCCAAAACCGGCCCCAGGACCCCAAAAACCAGCCCCGGGACCCCAAAACAGGCCCCGAGGGGTCAGAGACCCCAAAACCGGCCCCGGGACCCCAAAACAGCCCCCGAGGGGTCAGGGACCCCCGAAAATATCCCCAGGACCCCAAAAACCAACCCCGGGACCCCAAAACAGCCCCGGGACCCCAAAAACCAACCCCGGGACCCCAAAAACAGCCCCCGAGGGGTCAGGGACCCCCGAAAATATCCCCAGGACCCCAAAAACCAACCCCGGGACCCCAAAACAGCCCCCGAGGGGTCAGGGACCCCAAAAACCAACCCCGGGACCCCAAAAACAGCCCCCGAGGGGTCAGGGACCCCCGAAAATATCCCCAGGACCCCAAAAACCAACCCCGGGACCCCAAAACCGGCCCCGGGACCCCAAAAACCAACCCCGGGACCCCGAAACAGCCCCCGAGGGGTCAGGGACCCCCGAAAATATCCCCAGGACCCCAAAAAACCAACCCCGGGACCCCAAAACAGCCCCGGGACCCCAAAAACCAACCCCGGGACCCCAAAACAGCCCCCGAGGGGTCAGGGACCCCAAAAACCAACCCCGGGACCCCAAAAACAGCCCCCGAGGGGTCAGGGACCCCCGAAAATATCCCCAGGACCCCAAAAACCAACCCCGGGACCCCAAAACCGGCCCCGGGACCCCAAAAACCAACCCCGGGACCCCGAAACAGCCCCCGAGGGGTCAGGGACCCCAAAAACAGCCCCAGAACCCCAAAACAGCCCCCGAGGGGTCAGGGACCCCAAAACCGGCCCCAGGACCCCAAAAACCAGCCCCGGGACCCCAAAAACCAACCCCGGGACCCCAAAAACCAACCCTGGGACCCCAAAAACCAACCCCGGGACCCCCAAAACAGCCCCCGAGGGATCAGAGACCCCCAAAATAGCCCCAGAACCCCAAAAACACACCCGGGGGGGGGGGACGGTTTGGGGTGACCTCGGGGGGTGTCCTGGAGGGTTTTTTGGGGTGTCTCTCAGAGTTTTGGGGTGCCCGCGGTGTTTTTGGGGTCTCTCAGGTTTCGGGGTGCCCGGGGTGTTTTCGGGGTGTCTCTCAGGGATTTCGGGGTCTCTCAGGGATTTTGGGGTCTCACTCAGGTTTAAGGGTCTCTCTCCGGTTTCGGGGTGCCGCGGGCCGGTTTCGGGGTCTCAGGTTTTGGGGTCTCTCCGGTTTCGGGGTCTCTCTCAGGTTTTGGGGTCTCTCTCAGGGATTTCGGGGTGCCCGCGGTGTTTTTGGGGTCTCTCAGGTTTCGGGGTGCCCGTGGTGTTTTTGGGGTCTCTCAGGGATTTGGGGTGCCCGTGGTGTTTTGGGGTCTCTCAGGTTTCGGGGTCTCTCTCAGGTTTTGGGGTCTCTCTCAGGGATTTCGGGGTGCCCGCCGTGTTTTTGGGGTCTCTCAGGTTTCGGGGTGCCCGCGGTGTTTCTGGGGTCTCTCTCCGGTTTCGGGGTGCCGCGGGCCGGTTTCGGGGTCTCAGGTTTTGGGGTCTCTCAGGTTTCGGGGTCTCTCTCTCAGGATTTGGGGTGCCCGTGGTGTTTTGGGGTCTCTCAGGTTTCGGGGTCTCTCTCAGGTTTTGGGGTCTCTCTCAGGGATTTCGGGGTGCCCGTGGTGTTTTTGGGGTCTCTCCGGTTTCGGGGTGTCTCTCAGGGATTTTGGGGTCTCACTCAGGTTTAAGGGTCTCTCTCCGGTTTCGGGGTGCCGCGGGCGGTTTCGGGGTCTCAGGTTTTGGGGTCTCTCAGGTTTCGGGGTGTCTCTCAGGGATTTTGGGGTCTCTCTCAGGGATTTCGGGGTCTCACTCAGGTTTAAGGGTCTCTCTCCGGTTTCGGGGTGCCGCGGGCGGTTTCGGGGTCTCAGGTTTTGGGGTCTCTCAGGTTTCGGGGTGCCCGCGGTGTTTCTGGGGTCTCTCTCCGGTTTCGGGGTGCCGCGGGCGGTTTCGGGGTCTCAGGTTTTGGGGTGTCTCAGGTTTTGGGGTGTCTCTCAGGTTTTGGGGTGCCCGCGGTGTTTCTGGGGTCTCTCTCCGGTTTCGGGGTGCCGCGGGCGGTTTCGGGGTCTCAGGTTTTGGGGTCTCTCAGGTTTCGGGGCGCACTCACCACCACCCCGCGGAACGCTCTCCGCTCGGTGACCCAGTAGAGGCCGCCGCTGGCCGTGACCTTGATGTGCTTCACCTGCCCGCGGAACCTGCGGGCCGCCGGAGCCTCCTCGACCTCCCCCTCGACCTCCCTCCTTCCCTCCCTCCCCAAAATGTCCCCAAAGTGTCCCCAAAAGTGTCCCCGCGACCCCCGTCCCTCCCTCTCTCCCCTGTCCCTCCCCTGTCCCTCCCTTCCTCCCTCCCTCCCTCGCCCTCCCCCTTCCCTTCCCTCTCCCTCCTGCCCTCCCTCTCCCTCAAAGTCCCGACCCCCAAAGTCTCCCCGCGTCCCCAGTTGTCCCCCCAATGTCCCCGCAGTGTCCCCGAAGTGTCCCCACAATGTCCCCGCAGTGTCCCCGAAGTGTCCCCACAATGTCCCCGCAGTGTCCCCGCTGTCCCCAATGTCCCCTCAATGTCCCCTCAGGGTCCCCGCAGTGTCCCCAAGTATCCCCAAGTATCCCCAGTGTCCTCTCAGTGTCCCCTCGGTGTCCCTAATGTCCCCTCAGTGTCCCTGCCGTGTCCCCACTGTCCCCTCGCTGTCCCCCGGTTGTCCCCTCAGTGTCCCCAGTGTCCCCTCGATGTCCCCAATGTCCCCCCAGTGTCCCCTCAGTGTCCCAGTGTCCCCCCGCTGTCCCCCGGCTGTCCCCCGGCTGTCCCCTCAGTGTCCCCAGTGTCCCCTCAGTGTCCCCTCAGTGTCCCCAGTGTCCCCTCGCTGTCCCCTCAGTGTCCCCAGTGTCCCCTCAGTGTCCCCTCAGTGTCCCCAGTGTCCCCTCGCTGTCCCCTCGCTGTCCCCTCAGTGTCCCCAGTGTCCCCAGTGTCCCCTCGCTGTCCCCTCAGTGTCCCCAGTGTCCCCAGTGTCCCCTCGCTGTCCCCTCAGTGTCCCCAGTGTCCCCCGGCTGTCCCCTCGCTGTCCCCTCAGTGTCCCCTCAGTGTCCCCTCGCTGTCCCCTCGCTGTCCCCTCAGTGTCCCCAGTGTCCCCTCGCTGTCCCCTCAGTGTCCCCTCAGTGTCCCCTCGCTGTCCCCTCAGTGTCCCCTCAGTGTCCCCTCAGTGTCCCCTCGCTGTCCCCTCAGTGTCCCCAGTGTCCCCAGTGTCCCCTCGCTGTCCCCTCAGTGTCCCCTCGCTGTCCCCTCAGTGTCCCCAGTGTCCCCCGGCTGTCCCCGTGTCTCACTTGAGGCTGATGGCGAAGTCCCCGGGGTCCCGCAGCCGCTGTCGCACCAGGAAGGCGCCGTCGGAGCGGGGGGACAGCGCCAGCTCCGCCCCCCGCGCGCTCCAGGGAGCCCCCGAACCTGCGGGGTGGGGAGGGGGGGTCACCCCAAAAAACCCCACCCGAAAACCCCACCCCAAAAAACCCCACCCGAAAACCCACCCCAAAAAACCCCACCCGAAAACCCCACCCCAAAAAAACCCCACCCGAAAACCCACCCCAAAAACAAACCCCAAAAACAAATCCTAAAAAACCCACCCCAAAAAACCCCACCCAAAAACTCACCCCAAAAACAAACCCCAAAAACAAATCCCAAAGACAAACCCCAAAAAACCCACCCCAAAAAACCGACCCCAAAAATTCACCCCAAAAACTCACCCCAAAAACAAACCCCAAAAACAAACCCCAAAAACCCAACCCCAAAAACCCGACCCCAAAAACCCGACCCCAAAAATTCACCCCAAAAACTCACCCCAAAAACAAACCCCAAAAACAAACCCCAAAAACAAACCCCAAAAACCCGACCCCAAAAATTCACCCCAAAAACAAACCCCAAAAACAAACCCCAAAAACAAATCCCAAAAAACCGACCCCAAAAATTCACCCCAAAAAACTCACCCCAAAAAACTCACCCCAAAAACGGACCCCAAAACCCCACTGCAAAAACCTACCTGGGGCCCCAAAATCCCCACCTGGGACCCCAAAAACCCACCCGGGACCCCAAAATCCCCACCTGGGACCCCAAAAACCCACCCGGGACCCCAAAATCTCCACCCGGGACCCCAAAAACCCCACCTGGGACCCCAAAAACCCACCTGGGACCCCAAAATCTCCACCCGGGACCCCAAAAACCCACCCGGGACCCCAAAAACCCCACCTGGGACCCCAAAAACCCACCTGGGACCCCAAATCCCCACCTGGGACCCCAAAAACCCACCTGGGACCCCAAAATCTCCACCCGGGACCCCAAAAACCCACCCGGGACCCCAAAATCCCCACCCGGGACCCCAAAAACCCACCTGGGACCCCAAAAACCCCACCTGGGACCCCAAAAACCCACCTGGGACCCCAAAATCTCCACCCGGGACCCCAAAAACCCACCCGGGACCCCAAAATCCCCACCCGGGACCCCAAAACCCCACCCGGGACCCCAAAATCTCCACCCGGGACCCCAAAATCCCCACCTGGGACCCCAAAAACCCGGATCTGGGGTGGGTTTGGGGAGCTTTCGGGGCTCCTGGGGTTCCGGGGTGAATCTCAGTGAGGATTTGGGGTCCCAGGTGTGAATTTGGGGGCTCAGGTACAAATTTGGGGGTCCCAGCTGCTAATTCGGGGTTCCAGGTGAGAATTTGGGCTCCCAGGTGTGAATTTGGGGCTCCCAGGTGTGAATTTTGGGCTCCCAGGTGTGAATTTGGGCTCCCAGGTGTAATTTTGGGCTCCCAGGTGTGAATTTGGGCTCCCAGGTGTGAATTTTTGGCTCCGAGGTCTGAATTTGGGCTCCCAGGTGTGAATTTTTGGCTCCCAGGTCTGAATTTGGGCTCCCAGGTCTGAATTTCGGCTCCCAGGTGCAATTTTGGGCGCCCAGGTGTGAATTTTTGGCTCCCATGTGTCAATTTTTGGCTCCCAGGTGTGAATTTTTGGCCCCCAGGTGTGAATTTTTGGCTCCCAGGTGTGAATTTGGGCTCCCAGGTGTAATTTTGGGCTCCCAGATGTGAATTTTGGGCTCCCAGGTGTGAATTTGGGGCTCCCAGGTGTGAATTTGGGCTCCCAGGTGTGAATTTTTGGCTCCGAGGTCTGAATTTGGGCTCCCAGGTGTGAATTTTTGGCTCCCAGGTCTGAATTTGGGCTCCCAGGTCTGAATTTCGGCTCCCAGGTGCAATTTTGGGCTCCCAGGTGTGAATTTTTGGCTCCCATGTGTCAATTTTTGGCTCCCAGGTGTGAATTTTTGGCCCCCAGGTGTGAATTTTTGGCTCCCAGGTGTGAATTTGGGCTCCCAGGTGTAATTTTGGGCTCCCAGGTGTGAATTTTGGGCTCCCAGGTGAGAATTTTGGGCTCCCAGGTATGAATTTTTGGCTCCCAGGTGTGAATTTGGGACTCCCAGGTGTGAATTTTGGGCTCCCAGGTGTCAATTTTGGGCTCCCAGGTGTGAATTTTGGGCTCCCAGGTGTCAATTTTGGGCTCCCAGGTGTGAATTTTTGGCTCCCAGGTCTGAATTTGGGCTCCCAGGTGTAATTTTGGGCTCCCAGGTGTGAATTTTTGGCTCCCATGTGTCAATTTTTGGCTCCCAGGTGTGAATTTTTGGCCCCCAGGTGTGAATTTTTGGCTCCCAGGTGTGAATTTGGGGCTCCCAGGTGTGAATTTTTGGCTCCCAGGTGTGAATTTGGGCTCCCAGGTGTCAATTTTTGGCTCCCAGGTGTGAATTTTTGGCTCCCAGGTCTGAATTTGGGCTCCCAGGTGTAATTTTGGGCTCCCAGGTGTGAATTTTGGGCTCCCAGGTGTCAATTTTGGGCTCCCAGGTGTGAATTTTTGGCTCCCAGGTCTGAATTTGGGCTCCCAGGTGTAATTTTGGGCCCCCAGGTGTGAATTTGGGCTCCCAGGTGTAATTTTTGGCCCCCAGGTGTGAATTTGGGCTCCCAGGTGTAATTTTGGGCTCCCAGGTGTCAATTTTGGGCTCCCAGGTGTGAATTTTGGGCTCCCAGGTGTCAATTTTGGGCTCCCAGGTGTGAATTTTTGGCTCCCAGGTCTGAATTTGGGCTCCCAGGTGTAATTTTGGGCTCCCAGGTGTGAATTTTTGGCCCCCAGGTGTGAATTTTTGGCTCCCAGGTGTGAATTTGGGGCTCCCAGGTGTGAATTTTTGGCTCCCAGGTGTGAATTTGGGCTCCCAGGTGTCAATTTTGGGCTCCCAGGTGTGAATTTTGGGCTCCCAGGTGTCAATTTTGGGCTCCCAGGTGTGAATTTTTGGCTCCCAGGTCTGAATTTGGGCTCCCAGGTGTAATTTTGGGCTCCCAGGTGTGAATTTTTGGCTCCCATGTGTCAATTTTTGGCTCCCAGGTGTGAATTTTTGGCCCCCAGGTGTGAATTTTTGGCTCCCAGGTGTGAATTTGGGGCTCCCAGGTGTGAATTTGGGGCTCCCAGGTGTGAATTTGGGGCTCCCAGGTGTGAATTTTTGGCCCCCAGGTGTGAATTTTGGGCTCCCAGGTGTGAATTTGGGGCTCCCAGGTGTGAATTTTGGGCCCCCAGGTGTGAATTTTTGGCCCCCAGGTGTGAATTTGGGCTCCCAGGTCGCAATTTTGGGCTCCCAGGTGTGAATTTTGGGCTCCCAGGTGTGAATTTTGGGCTCCCAGGTGTGAATTTTGGGCTCCCAGGTGTGAATTTTTGGCTCCCACCACTGACCAGGGGTAGACGGACAGATCCGGCAGCGGCACCTGAACAAAGGGGGAGCAAAAAAACCCCGAATCAGGGGCTGGGGGGGCCCCAACTGCGCCCCCCAAACACCCCGGAGCCCCCTCCCCAAATTCGGGGACCCCCCCCCCAGGCCCCGGGGGGGCGTTTTGTGGGTTTTTTTTTTGGGGGGGGGTCCCCAAACTCACGGACACGAAGGGTCTGACGGCGCCGCTGGGGAACCAGCCCAGCTCCCCGCTGGACACGTTCCGGCCCTGCCGGGAAATTTGGGGGGGGGTCCCAGGGTGGGGGGTCCCGAGAGCCCCGGAATTGGGGTGGGGGAGACCCCCGAGACCCCCCAGGAAGCGGGAATGGGGTCCGCCCCCTCCCCAAAATCCCGGTGGGGGGGAGGGGGGGTCTCTTTTGGGGTTTTGGGGTGTCCCGAGAGCCCCGGAATTGGGGAAGGGTCCGGGGGGGTCTCGAGTGACTTTTGGGGGTCCCCCGAGACCCCCAGCAATGGGGATGGAGCCCCCCGGGCGGTCCCCCCACCCCCAGACCCAATTTCCCATGGCGGGGGTCCCAAACCCACCCTGAGGGTCCCGCCCCCATTTCCGGGGTCTCATCCCCACCCTGGGGGTCCCATCCCCATTTTAGGGGTCCCATCCCCACCCTGGGGGTCCCATCCCCATTTCACGGGTCCCATCCCCACCCTGGGGGTCCCATCCCCATTTTGGGGGTCCCATCCCCATTTTGGGGGTCCCAAACCCACCCTGGGGGTCCCATCCCCATTTCAGGGGTCCCATCCCCACCCTGGGGGTCCCATCCCCATTTTAGGGGTCCCATCCCCACCCTGGGGGTCCCGCCCCCATTTCCGGGGTCCCATCCCCACCCTGGGGGTCCCATCCCCATTTTAGGGGTCCCATCCCCACCCTGGGGGTCCCATCCCCATTTCAGGGGTCCCATCCCCACCCTTGGGGTCCCATCCCCATTTTGGGGGTCCCATCCCCATTTCAGGGGTCCCATCCCCACCCCAGGGGTCCCGCCCCCATTTCCGGGGTCCCATCCCCATTTCCGGGGTCCCATCCCCATTTTGGGGGTCCCATCCCCACCCTGGGGGTCCCATCCCCATTTTAGGGGTCCCATCCCCATTTCAGGGGTCCCATCCCCACCCTGGGGGTCCCATCCCCATTTTGGGGGTCCCATCCCCACCCTGGGGGTCCCAAACTCACCCTGGGGGTCCCATCCCCATTTCAGGGGTCCCACCCTCACCCCGGGGGTCCCGCCCCCATTTCCGGGGTCCCATCCCCACTTTGGGGGTCCCATCCCCATTTTAGGGGTCCCATCCCCATTTCCGGGGTCCCATCCCCACCCTGGGGGTCCCATCCCCATTTTGGGGGTCCCATCCCCACCCTGGGGGTCCCATCCCCATTTTAGGGGTCCCATCCCCATTTCCGGGGTCCCATCCCCACCCTGGGGGTCCCATCCCCATTTTGGGGGTCCCATCCCCACCCTGGGGGTCCCATCCCCATTTTAGGGGTCCCATCCCCATTTCAGGGGTCCCATCCCAATTTTAGGGGTCCCATCCCCATTTCAGGGGTCCCATCCCAATTTTAGGGGTCCCATCCCCATTTCAGGGGTCCCATCCCCATTTCAGGGGTCCCAAACTCACCCCGGGGGTCCCGCCCCCATTTCCGGGGTCCCATCCCCACTTTGGGGGTCCCATCCTCATTTTAGGGGTCCCGCCCCCATTTCCGGGGTCCCCCCCGGCCCAGGTGACCCCCCCCCCCCCCCATCCCCGTGTCGCCCACCTGCCACCAGAGCTCCTCGGCCTCGGCCACTGTCACCTCGATGACGTCACCGGGGCTGAGGCGCAGGGGGGGCGCCAGGACCCCCGGCGGGGGGGGCACGCCGCTGTAGGCCTGGGTGCTCTCCATTTTGGGGAGACCTGGGGGGGCGAACCCCGAGTCAGGGACCCCCCCGAGACCCCCAAAAATGGATTTGGGGGGCTCAAAAACCCCCCCGAGACCCCCAAAAATGGATTTGGGGGGCTCAAAAACCCCCCCGAGACCCCCAAAAATGGATTTGGGGGGGGTCGAAACCCCCCCGAGACCCCCAAAAATGGATTTGGGGGGGGTCGAAACCCCCCGGGACCCCCAAATTCCAACCGAGGTTTCGGGACCCCCCCCCCCCCCCCCCCCAAATTCCAACTGGGGGCGGGAGGGGGCGGGGTGTCACAAAGACCCCTCCCCCAAATCTGGCCGGGGGGGGGTCGGGACCCCCCAAATTTGAACTGGGGGGGGGTCGGGACCCCCCAAATTCCTCACCCAGCTCCCCCCGTTTCTTGTCGGGTCCCGGACGCTGCGATTTGTTCTGTGGGGGGGGAGGGAGGGGGGGGAAGGAGACCCCCGTGAGTGGGGGGGGGTTGGGGGGGTTGGGGGGGGACAGGACCCCCCGGGGACCCCCAAACACCCCCCAGAGACCCCCAGAGACCCCGGAGACCCCAGAGACCCCAAAACACCCCCCAGAGACCCCAGAGATCCCCAGAGACCCCCCAAACACCCCCCAGAGACCCCAAACACCCCCCAGAGACCCCAGAGACCCCGGAGACCCCAGAGACCCCAAAACACCCCCCAGAGACCCCCGGAGACCCCCGGAGACCCCCGGAGACCCCAGAGACCCCAAAACACCCCCCAGAGACCCCCAAACACCCCCCAAACACCCCCCAGAGACCCCAGAGACCCCCAAACACCCCCCAAACACCCCCCAGAGACCCCAGAGACCCCCGGAGACCCCAAAACACCCCCCAGAGACTCCCAGAGACCCCAAACACCCCCCAGAGACCCCAAACACCCCCCAGAGACCCCCGGAGACCCCCGGAGACCCCAGAGACCCCAAAACACCCCCCAGAGACCCCAGAGACTCCCGGAGACCCCCCAAACACCCCCCAGAGACCCCCAGAGACCCCAAAACACCCCCCAGAGACCCCAGAGACCCCCAGAGACCCCCCAAACACCCCCCAGAGACCCCAAACACCCCCCAGAGACCCCAGAGACCCCTGGAGACCCCCAGAGACCCCAAAACACCCCCCAGAGACCCCCAGAGACCCCCAGAGACCCCGAAACACCCCCCAGAGACCCCCGGAGACCCCAGAGACGCCCCAGAGACCACAGAGACCCCCGGAGACCCCCGGAGACCCCAGAGACCCCAAAACACCCCCCAGAGACCCCCAAACATCCCCCAAACACCCCCCAGAGACCCCAGAGACCCCCGGAGACCCCAAAACACCCCCCAGAGACCCCCGGAGAGCCCCGGAGACCCCAGAGATGCCCCAGAGACCCCAGAGACCCCCGGAGACCCCAGAGACCCCGGAGACCCCAGAGACCCCCGGAGACCCCCAGAGACCCCAAAACACCCCCCAGAGACCCCAGAGACCCCCCAAACACCCCCCAGAGACCCCAGAGACCCCCAAACACCCCCCAGAGACCCCAAAACACCCCCCAGAGACCCCAGAGACCCCCAAACACCCCCCAGAGACCCCCGGAGACCCCGGAGACCCCCGGGACCCCCCCAAAATCCCGGACATTTGGTACCTTCCTGGCGCCGGGATCTGCGGGGGAAGAAAACCTCGTTAGTGGAGGGTAATTAGCGCCTTTCTTAATTAACGATGAGGTAATTAGGCCCTGCTTTAATTAATGCGCTTTAATTAAGTTAATTTAATTGATGCTTGAATTAACCCAGCCCGTTAATTAATGATGGAGTTATTAGTCGCTGTGTATCGCTATTAATAATGGGATAATTAGCCTAGCTGTTAGTTAATGTCGGGGTAATTAGTCCATCCCCTAATTAGTTATGGTAATTAGCCTCTCCCCTAATTCATGTTGGGGTAATTACAGCTGAACGTGATTAGCCTATCCTGTAATTAATGATGTGGTAATTAGCCTCTCCCCTAATTCTTGTTGGGGTGATTAGGGCTGAGGGTAATCAGTCCATCCCCTAATTAATGACGGGGGTAATTGGCCCCAGCCCTAATTAATAGTGGGGAAATAGCTCCACCCCTAATTAATTACAGACAATTAATCCACCCCATAATTAATGCCGGGGTAATTGGCCCCACCATTAATTAATGCTGGGACTAATTGATTCCTCTCTTAATTAAGGTTCGCATTTAATTAGACATCATTGAGGTATCCCACAATGCCTTGCTCCATATTGGCCACATTGTATCCCACAATGCCCTGCGCTGTGTCCACCATCTTGTATTCCCTACGGCTTAGTGCCAGCCACCTTGTATCCCACAATGCCCTGCGCTGTGTCCGCCATCTTGTATTCCCTACGGCTCAGTGTCAGCCATCTTCTATCCCACAATGCCCTGCGCTGTGTCAGCCATTTTGTATTCCCTACGGCTCAGTGTCAGCCATCTTGTATCCCACAATGCCTTGTACTGTGTCAACCATCTTGTATTCCATATTGGCTTCGTGTCAGCCATCTTATGTCCCATAATGCTCAGTGCCAGCCACCTTGTATCCCACAATGCCCTGCGCTGTGTCCGCCATCTTGTATTCCCTATGGCTTAGTGTCAGCCATCTTGTATCCCACAATGCCCTGCGCTGTGTCAGCCATTTTGTATTCCCTACGGCTTAGTGTCAGCCATCTTGTATCCCACAATGCCCTGTGCTGTGTCAGCCATCTTGTCTTCAGCAAGGCCCCACCCTCCCCCCATCACCCTCCTGCTGCCATCCACTGTTTCCTCCCTCCCCAATCCCATCCTGCCCCTCCCCAATCCCATCATGCCCCTCACCAGTTCCGGCCTTCCCGCAGGTGCCCATGCGCCCCAGGCACTCCTTGTGGGCGGGGGCCCGGCAGCGGCTGCAGCGATAGCCCTGGTAGAAGGTGCCCCTGGGGACACGGGGGGACACGGGGTCACGGTCACGGGGGACAACACCCGCCATGCCCCGCACCCACCCGGGCCCACCCGGGACTGACCAGACCATGAGTGACCTGGGCCCACCCAGGACTGACCCAAGCCCACCCAGGACTGACCAGTCCAGGACTGACCTGTGCCCACCCAGGACTGACCTGGGCCCACCCAGGACTGACCAGTCCAGGACTGACCTGAACCTGCCCAGGACTGACCCGAGCCCACCCAGGACGGACCAGACCATGAGTGACCTGGGCCCACCCAGGACTGACCTGTGCCCACCCGGGACTGACCTGTGCCCACCCAGGACTGACCAGACCATGAGTGACCTGAGCCCACCCAGGACTGACCCAAGCCCACCCAGGACTGACCAGTCCAGGACTGACCTGTGCCCACCCAGGACTGACCTGGGCCCACCCAGAACTGACCCGAGCCCACCCAGGACTGACCAGTCCAGGACTGACCTGGGCCCACCCAGAACTGACCCGAGCCCACCCAGGACTGACCAGACCAGGACTGACCTGGGCCCACCCATGACTGACCCGAGCCCACCCAGGACTGACCAGTCCATGACCCACCCAGGGCTTGGCCAGCACAGCCCTTGGCCCACCTGGGTCTTGGGTCCCACCAGGATCAACCCAACCAGGAGGGTCTCACCTCAGCTTTGGCCCACCCAGGGCTTGGCCCACTTTGGCCTTGACCTCCAACCAACCCCTGACCCACCTTGACTCTGACCCACCTTGGCCTTGACCTCCAACCAACCCTTGACCCACCTTGGCCTTCACCCACCTCGGCCTTGATCTCCAACCCACCCCTGACCCACCTTGGCCTTCACCCACCTCGGCCTTGACCTCCAACCAACCCCTGACCCACCTTGGCCTTCACCCACCTCGGCCTTGACCTCCAACCAACCCCTGACCCACCTTGGTCTTGACCCACCCCAGTCTTGACCCACCTTGGCCTTGACCTTCCCATGACCCCACCCACCTCCTCCATCACCAACCTCCATCTTGACCCCCTTGACCTCACCACCCCCAAGGGCGTGACCCACCCAGACCTCACCCCCCCCGCCCGAGCCCCCACACCCCTCTCCCAGCCCCTCCCACGGCCCCCCCAGGACCGTGAGGGACGTGATTTTGGGATCCCACCTCAGCAACATCTGGCAGGCCCTGCAGGACGTGGTCTCCTCGAAGGAGAACATCTGGAAGTCGTGTCCGTCGGCCAGGGCGTCCTCGGGGAA
This sequence comes from Chamaea fasciata, assembly GCF_029207755.1. Classification (NCBI taxonomy): domain Eukaryota; kingdom Metazoa; phylum Chordata; class Aves; order Passeriformes; family Sylviidae; genus Chamaea; species Chamaea fasciata. The sequence goes on from NW_027094418.1 coordinate 22,421, forward strand.
GATGTTGGACCTGCCGGACACGGGGGGGGGGTGACCTGGGTCAGGTGGGGACAAACCTGGCCCCTCCCCCTCCTCGGGACCACCCGGTGGGGACAGCTGTGACCTCCTGGGCGGGGTCAGGGCCACCTACAGGGCCATCTCGAACTGCTCCAGCCACTTCTTCTTCAGCTCGCGCGTCTTGAAGAAGAGCTCGTAGTCCTGCAGCCCGGCCGCGTCCAGCAGCATGAAGGTGTGGGACCACTGGGGGAGGGGGCGTGGGGAGGGGTCAGCCACGCCCCCCCCCAAATGGGGCGGGGTCAAACAGGGTCATTTGGGATGTTGGGGTCACAACCCCCCTCCAGGGTCAGTGGGTGGTGGGGTGTCCACCGGGGATGTGGACAGCAGGGTTCTCCACCAGGGACCAGGTTGTGGGGATCCACCAGGGAATGGGGGTTTGGGGTCCACGAAGGACCAGGATCATGGAATCCATCAGGGAATGAGGTTTAGGGGTCCACGAAGGACCAGGATCATGGAATCCATCAGGGAATGGGGGTTTGGGGTCCACGAAGGACCAGGATCATGGAATCCATCAGGGAATGAGGTTTTGGGGTCCACGAAGGACCAGGATCATGGAATCCATCAGGGAATGGGGGTTTGGGATTCTCCAGAAAGCAGGTTGTGGGGATCCACCAGGGAATGAGGTTTTGGGGTCCACGAGGGACCAGGATCATGGAATCCATCAGGGAATGGGGTTTTGGGGTCCACCAGGGACCAGGATCTGGGAGTTCACCAGGGAGTGAAGTTTTGGGGTCCACCAGGGACCAGGATCTGGGAGTTCACCAGGGAATGAGGTTTTGGGGTCCACCAGGGACCAGGATCTGGGAATCCATCAGGGAACAGTGTTTAGGGGTCCACCAGGGACCATGTTTTGGAGATCCACCAGGGAATGGGTTTTTGGGGTTCACCAGGGAACAGAATGTGAGGATCCACCAGGGAAGAGGATCCTGGGATCCACCTGACCTGGACATCAGTGTCCACCAGGGACCAGGATCCGGGGACCCCCCAGGGTGTTGGGGTCCACCCAAACGTCCAGATCAGGACATTTGGGACCATGAGGGACCTGGACATTGGGACAACCAGTGACCAGGAGCCTGGGATCCACCAGACCTGGACTTTGGAGGTCATTGGGAAGAGGACCTGGGGACCACCAGGATCTGGACACTTGGGGACACTTGGAACTGGACACAGGTGTCCACCCGTGACCAGGATCATGGGATCCACCAGATCTGGACCTTGGAGGTCACTGGGAAGAGGACCTGAGGACCACCAGACACCTGGGGACACTTGGAACTGGACACGTGTCCACCAAGGTCCTGGGATCTCCAAGACTGAACACTTGTGTCCACCTGTGTCCTTTGGGCAGAGGACTTGGAGACCACCAGGATCTGGACACCTGGGGACACTTGGAACTGGACACGTGTCCACCAAGGTCCTGGGATCTCCAAGACTGGACACTTGTGTCCACCTGTGTCCTTTGGGCAGAGGACTTGGAGACCACCAGGATCTGGACACCTGGGGACACTTGGAACTGGACACTTGTGTCCACCTGAGTCCTGAGATCCACCAGACCTGGACCTCGGAGGTCACTGGGAAGAAGACCTGGGGACCACCAGACACTTGGGGACACTTGGGACCGGACCCAGGTGTCCACCACGATCCTGGGGTCCCCAAGAGCGGACACTTGTGTCCACCTGGGTCCTTTGGGCAGAGGACGCTGGGACTGGAGGGACGTGGACACTGATGTCCCCGGGGTGTCCCCGGGGTGTCCCCGGGGTGTCCCCAGGGTGTCCCCGGTACCTTCTTGCCGTCGCGGGGCCCGAGGCCGCCGTCCCGCAGCTGGTGGCTCTGCAGGTCCACCACGTCCTTGGTCTCGTAGGAGTCCCCGCGGCGCTTGCAGATGATCAGGGCCTTGTCCAGCAGGAACCCGTACCTGGGGACGGGGACAGCGGTGGCACCGCGTCCCCGAGGCCACCACGGGTGTCCCAAGGCGTCCCCATGGATGTCCCCCATATTGTCTCTGGGGTCCCCACAGTGCTGTGGTGTCCCCGTGGGGTCCCCATGGTTGTCTCCAAGGTGTCGCCCAGGTGTCCCCAGGGTGTCCCCATGGATGTCCCCATGTCTCTGTGATGTCCCCATTTTGCAGTGATGTCCCTGTGGTATCCCCTGGTGTCCCCCCAGGTGTCCCCATGTTCCTGAGGTGTCCCCAAGGTGTTTCTGAGATGTCCCAATGTCCCCGAGGTGTCTCTGAGGTATCCCTGAGGTGTCCCAATGTCCCCATGACTGTCCCCATGTCCCTGAGATGTCCCAAAGGTGTTCCTGAAGTGTCCCCATGTCTCTGGGGTGTCCCCATATTGCTGTGATGTCCCTGTGGCATCCCCATGGTTGTCCCCAGGTGTCCCCATGGATGTCCTGTTGTCCCTGAGGTGTCCCCAAGGTGTCCCTGAGGTGTCCCCATGGATGTCCCCACGTCCCTGTTGGGTCCCTGTGTTGTCCCCATGGATGGTCTCATGACCCTGAAGTGTCCCCCAGGTGTCCCCAGGTGTCCCCCAGGTGTCCCTGGCCCACCTGTCCACCTTGGAGCGTCTCTCGGTGCTGGAGACCTTCAGCTCCCCGTCGATCTTGGGGCGCCCGAACTGCGCCAGGGACTGTGGCTGGGACAGGGGACAGGGGACATCAGGACATGGGACAGGGGACAGGGGACAGGGGACAGGGGACACGGGACAGGGGACAGGGGACAGGGGACACGGGACACGGGACATGGGACAGGGGACAGGGGACAGGGGGACAGGGGACATCAGGACATGGGACAGGGGACAGGGGACAGGGGACATGGGACAGGGGACAGGGGACATCAGGACAGGGGACATGGGACAGGGGACAGGGGACATCAGGACAGGGGGACATCAGGACATGGGACAGGGGACAGGGGACAGGGGACAGGGGACAGGGGACAGGGGACATCAGGACATGGGACATGGGACAGGGGACAGGGGACAGGGGACATCGGACATGGGACAGGGGACAGGGGACAGGGGACATCAGGACATGGGACACGGGACAGGGGACAGGGGACAGGGGACAGGGGACATCAGGACATGGGACATGGGACATGGGACACGGGACAGGGGACACGGGACAGGGGACATCAGGACATGGGACACGGGACAGGGGACACGGGACAGGGGACATCAGGACATGGGACAGGGGACAGGGGAGGGCAGACATCGGGAATGGGACATTGGGAATGGGGACATGGGACACGGAACATGGGATATGGGACGCGGGACATGGGACAGGGGACATTGGGACATCAGGACGTGGGGAATGGAACATGGGACACGGGACAGGGGACATGGGACAGGGGACATCGGGATTGGGACATGGGACATGGGATTTGGGGATTTGGGGGTCCCAGGGGAGAATTTGGAGGTCCCGGGGTTGTTTGGGGGGGGTCCTGGGAGGGGTTTCGGGTTTTTTTTTTAATCCTTGGGAAGATTTGGGGAATTTGGGGGTCGTGGGGGAGATTTGGGGGTCCCAGTGGGGGTTCTGGTGGTCCTGGTGAGAATTTGGGGGTCTGGGGCGGATTTGGGAGGTTCCGCGGTGGGATTTGGGGCTCCCAGGGAGGAATTTGGAGGGTCTGGGGAGGGATTTGGGGGTCCCAGGGGGTGGAATTTGGGGTCCCGGGGGGATCGGGGGGGTCCTGGGGGGAATTTGAGGGTCTCAGGAGGGATTTGGGGGTCCCGGGGAGGGATCTGGGAATCTCAAGGGTGGAATTTGGAGGTCCTGGGGTGGAATTTGGGCGTCCCAGGGTGGAATTTGGGAGTCTCGGGAGGAATTTGGGGGGTCCCGGGGTTATTTGGGGGTCCCGGGGAGGATTTTGGGGGGGTCCCGGAGGGGTAATTTGGGGCGCCCACCATGTTGTGCAGGCAGAGCTGGATGCTCGTGAGCTGCTTGAGGGTCTCGTTGTCCCGTTTGACCTCGTTCACACACTGCGCCAGGTCCTGCCAGGGCGGATTTGGGGACGGGGGGCGGCTCCGGTCAGAGACCCCCCGAAACCCCAAATCCCCCCAAAAATCCAAAATCCCCATCGAAAAATACCCCAAATTCCCCCAAAATCCAAAATCCCCTCGAAAACCCCAAATCCCCCCAAAATCCAAAATCCCCTCGAAAAACCCCAAACCCCCCCAAAATCCAAAATCCCCTCGAAAACCCCAAATCCCCCCAAAAATCCAAAATCCCCTCGAAAAACCCCAAATCCCCCAAAAATCCAAAATCCCATCGAAAACCCCAAATCCCCCCAAAATCCAAATCCCCTCGAAAAACCCCAAATCCCCCAAAAATCCAAAATCCCATCGAAAAACCCCAAATCCCCCCAAAAATCCAAAATCCCCTCGAAAAACCCCAAATCCCCCAAAAAATCCAAAATCCCATCGAAAAACCCCAAATCCCCCAAAATCCAAAATCCCCTCGAAAAACCCCAAACCCCCCCGGCCCCCCCAGCCGCACCCTCATGGCGTCCAGCGCCCCCCGCAGGCGCTCGCGCTCGGCCGCCTCCGGGGTCAGCTTCACCAGCTCCTGGGGGGGTCAGAGGTCACCGCGTGTCACAGGTGTGCCCCCAGGTGTGTCCCTCCCCTCCAGGTGTGCCCCCAGGTGTGTCCCAGGTGTGTCCCAGGTGTGTCCCAGGTGTGTCCCCAGCTGTCCCCAGGTGTGTCCCAGGTGTGTCCCAGGTGTGTCCCAGGTGTGTTCCCATAGCCCCCAGATGTGTCTCAGGTGTGTCCCAGGTGTGCCCCCAGGTGTGCCCCCAGGTGTGTCCCAGGTGTGTCCCCAGCTGTCCCCAGGTGTGTTCCAGGTGTGTCCCAGGTGTGTCCCTCCCTTCCAGGTGTGTCCCCAGCTGTCCCCAGCTGTCCCCAGGTGTGTCCCAGGTGTGACTCCAGGTGTCCCAGGTGTGTCCCAGGTGTGTCCCCATGCCCCCAGGGGTGTCCCAGGTGTGTCCCAGGTGTGTCCCCATGCCCCCAGGTGTGCCCCCAGGTGTGCCCCCAGGTGTGTCCCAGGTGTGTCCCCATGCCCCCAGGGGTGTCCCAGGTGTGTCCCAGGTGTGTCCCAGATGTGTCCCCAGCTGTCCCCAGGTGTGTCCCAGGTGTGTCCCCATGCCCCCAGGGGTGTCCCAGGTGTGTCCCAGGTGTGTCCCCATGCCCCCAGGGGTGTCCCAGGTGTGTCCCAGATGTGTCCCAGATGTGTCCCAGGTGTGTCCCAGGGGTGTCCCAGGTGTGTTCCAGGTGTGTCCCCAGCTGTCCCCAGGTGTGTCCCCATGCCCCCAGGTGTGTCCCAGGTGTCCCCAGGTGTGTCCCAGGTGTGTCCCAGGTGTGTCCCAGCTGTGTCGGGGTGTCACCTGGAGCAGCAGGTGATATTTCAGCACCCTCTGCATGGGCACCATCAGCAGGTCCCGCAGGGAGAAGCGCCCGTTGTTGGCCCGCTGGGAGCACTCCTGGGGACAGCGGGGACAGCGGGGGACAGCGGGGACATTTGGGGACATTTGGGGACATTTGGGGACATTTGGGGACATTTGGGGTGAGTTTGGGGTCAGTTTGGGGTCAGTTTGGGGTCATTTGGGGACATTTGGGGTCATTTGGGGTCATTTGGGGTGAGTTTGGGGACATTTGGGGTCAGTTTGGGGACATTTGGGGTCATTTGGGGTCAGTTTGGGGTCATTTGGGGTCATTTGGGGGACATTTGGGGACATTTGGGGACATTTGGGGTCATTTGGGGTGAGTTTGGGGACATTTGGGGTCATTTGGGGACATTTGGGGACATTTGGGGTCAGTTTGGGGTCATTTGGGGTCAGTTTGGGGTCATTTGGGGTGAGTTTGGGGACATTGGGGTCATTTGGGGTCATTTGGGGTCAGTTTGGGGTCATTTGGGTAGTTGGGGTCATTTGGGTGGGTGAGTTTGGGTTCAGTTGGGGACATTTGGGGTCATTTGGGGTCAGTTTGGGGTCATTTGGGGTCATTTGGGGACATTTGACATTTGGGGACATTTGGGGTCATTTGGGGTGAGTTTGGGGACATTTGGGGTCATTTGGGGACATTTGGGGACATTTGGGGTCAGTTTGGGGTCATTTGGGGTCAGTTTGGGGTCATTTGGGGTCATTTGGGGTGAGTTTGGGGACATTTGGGGTCATTTGGGGTCATTTGGGGACATTTGGGGACATTTGGGGTCAGTTTGGGTCATTTGGGGTCATTTGGGGTGAGTTTGGGGACATTTGGGGACATTTGGGGGTCATTTGGGGTCATTTGGGGACATTTGGGGTCAGTTTGGGGTCAGTTTGGGGACATTTGGGGTCATTTGGGGTGAGTTTGGGGACATTTGGGGGTAATTTAGGGTCATTTGGGGTCATTTGGGGACATTTGGGGTCATTTGGGGACATTGCGGGTCATTTGGGTCACTTTGGGGACATTTGGGGTCAGCAGGAATCAGAGTCATTTGGGGGTTTGGGATTTTGGGGGTTCATGAAGAGGTTGGGAGGGGATTTTTGGGGGTGTTTTGGGGTGTTGTGGGGGGTGTTTTGGGGTGTTTTGGGGTGTTTTGGGTGTTTGGGTGTTTTGGGGTGTTTTGGGGTGTTTTGGGGTGTTTTGGGGTGGTTTTGGGTGTTTTGGGTGTTTTGGGGTGGTTTTGGGGTGGTTTTGGGTGTTTTGGGGTGTTTTGGGGTGTTTTGGGGTGGTTTTGGGGTGGTTTTGGGGTGTTTTGGGTGTTTTGGGGTGTTTTGGGGGCGTTTTCGGGGCTCACCTGGAGCTTCATGCGCAGGTCGGTGCAGGTGGAGAGCTGGTCCAGGCGCCGCGCGGCCGCTTCCACCTGGCTGCAGTAACGGCCGTAGAGCAGGAACCTGCGGGGGAGACCCCAAATCCGCCCAAATCCACCCAAAATTCACCGAGATCCACCCAAAATCTGACCAAATCCACAAAAACCCATCCCAAATCCGCCCAAATTCACCCAAAATTCACCCAAATCTGCCTAAATCCACAAAAACCCATCCCAAATCCACCCAAATTCACCCAAAATCCACCCAAAATCTGACCAAATCCACAAAAACCCATCCCCAAATCCATCGAAATCCACCCAAAATTCACCAAAATCCACCCAAAATATGACCAAATCCACAAAAACCCATCCCAAATCCATCGAAATCCACCCAAAATTCACCGAAATCCACCCAAAATCTGACCAAATCCACAAAAACCCATCCCAAATCCATCGAAATCCACCCAAAATTCACCGAAATCCACCCCAAAATCTGACCAAATCCACAAAAACCCATCCCAAATCCACCCAAAATTCACCGAAATCCACCCAAAATCTGACCAAATCCACAAAAACCCATCCCAAATCCATCGAAATCCATCAAAAATTCAAAGAAATTCACAAAAAATCTGCCCAAATCCACCCAAAATTCACAGAAATCCACCCAAAATCTGCCAAAACCTACAAAAGTCCATCCAAAGTCCACCCAAAATCCACCCAAAATTCACCCCAATGCACCCAAACTTCACAGAAATCCGCCCAAAATCTGACCAAATCCACAAAAACCCATCCCAAATCCATCGAAATCCACCCAAAATTCACAGAAATCCACCCGGAATCTGACCAAATTTACAAAAATCCATCCAAAATCCATCCGAATCCACCCAAAATTCACAGAATTCCACCCAAAATCCCCCTGGCTGCAGTAACGGCCGTACAGCAGGAACTGGGGGTGGACACCCAAAATCCGCCCAAATTCACCCAAAATTCACCCAAAATCTGCCTAAATCCACAAAAACCCATCCCAAATCCGCCCAAATTCACCCAAAATCACCCAAAATCTGCCTAAATCCACAAAAAATCATCCCAAATCCGCCCAAATTCACCCAAAATCACCCAAAATCTGCCTAAATCCACAAAAAATCATCCCAAATCCGCCCAAATTCACCCAAAATCACCCAAAATCTGCCTAAATCCACAAAAAATCATCCCAAATCCGCCCAAATTCACCCCAAATCCAACAAAATTCACAGAAATTCGCCCCAAATCCACCCCAAATTTGCCCAAATCCTCCCAAATCCCCCCAGGACCCCTCAAACCCCCCTAAATCCCCCCAAGTCCCTCCGGACCCCCCAAATTCCCCCAAATCCCCCCCCAAAATCCCCCAAAGCCCCCCCCAAATCCCCCCCGGACCCCCCCAAATCCCCCCAGATCCCCAAATCCCCCCCCAGATCCCCCCCCCAAAATCACCACAGGACCCCCTGGACCCCCCCCCAAATCCTCCCAAATCCCAAAATCCCCCAAACCACCCAAACCCCCAAATCCTTCCCCCCAGGACACCCCAGGACCTCCCCAACCCCCTCCCCAAATTCCCCCAAATCCCCCCCAAAATGCCCCCCCCCAAACCTCACCAGGACCCCCCGGGAGCCCCCGGACCCCCCAAATTCCCCCAAATATCCCCAAATCCCCCCAAATCCCCCAAATCCCCCCAAATCCCCCCCCGGACCCCCCAAATCCCCCCAAATCCCCCCCAAATCCCCCAATCCCCCCAAATCCCCCCAAATCCCCCAATCCCCCCAAATCCCCAAATCCCCCCAAATCCCCCCAAATCCCCCCAATCCCCCCCAAATCCCCTCAAATCCCCCCAAATCCCCCCAAATCCCCCCAAATCCCCCCAATCCCCCCCAAATCCCCTCAAATCCCCCCAAATCCCCCCAATCCCCCCCAAATCCCCCCAAATCCCCCAAATTCCCCCAAATCCCCCCCGGACCCCCCAAATCCCCCCAAATCCCCCCAAATCTCCCCAAATCCCCAAATCCCCCCCAAATCCCCCCAAATCCCCCCAAATCCCCCCAAATCTCCCCAAATCCCCAAATCCCCCAAATCCCCCCAAATCCCCCCAAATCTCCCCAAATCCCCAAATCCCCCCAAATCCCCCCAAATCCCCCCAAATCCCCCCAAATCCCCCCAAATCCCCCCAAATCCCCAAATCCCCCAAATCCCCCCAAATCCCCCCAAATCCCCAAATCCCCCCAAATCCCCCAACCCCCCCGTACCTCTCCTTGTACTGCAGGAACAGGGGGGGCAGCGCCCGGCCCGCCCCGCCCCCCCCCAGCGCCCCCCGCAGCTCCCCCAGGAAACGGCGATGCAGCTCCAGCAGCTCCTGCGAACTGGGGTCACTGGGAGCACTGGGACCGGCACTGGGGGCACTGGGACGGGCACTGGGATGGGGACTGGGGGCACTGGGGGGCACTGGGATGGGGACTGGGAGCACTGGGATGGGGCACTGGGGGCACTGGGAGCACTGGGACCGGCACTGGGGGCACTGGGGGCACTGCGGGCACTGGGAGCACTGGGGGCACTGGGGGCACTGGGACCGGCACTGGGGGCACTGGGGGCACTGCGGGCACTGGGGAACGGGCACTGGGGGCACTGGGAGCACTGGGATGGGGCACTGGGGGCACTGGGGACACTGGGATCAGCACTGGGGGCACTGGGTTGGGGACTGGGAGCACTGGGAGCATTGGGGGCACTGGGATGGGGACTGGGAGCACTGGGACAGGCACTGGGGGCACTGGGATGGGGACTGGGAGCACTGGGGGCACTGGGATGGGGCACCGGGGGCACTGGGAGCACTGGGACCGGCACTGGGGGCACTGGGATGGGGACTGGGAGCACTGGGAGCACTGGGACTGGCACTGGGGGCACTGGGGACACTGGGGAGGGGACTGGGGGCACTGGGAGCACTGGGGGCACTGAGACCGGGACTGGGAGGGCTGGGGGGTTACTGGGAGCACTGGGAGGGCTGGGAGGGGTTAACTGGGATTAACTGGGGGGGAGAAGTGTGCAGGGTCACTGGTGTCACTGGTGTCCCCACGTCCCCACGTCACTGTCACCTCCACCTTACTGGTCGGTGTCACCGGTGTCACTGGTGTCACTGGTGTCACTGGTCACTGTTACTGATGTCACTGGTGAATGTCCCTGTGTCCCCTGTCCCCGTGTCCCCGTGTCCCTGTCACCTCCACGTTACTGGTCAGTGTCACTGGTGTCACTGGTGTCACTGGTGTCCTGTGTCCCCCTGTCCCCATGTCCTTGTCACCCTCATATTACTGGTCAGTGTCACTGGTGTCACTGGTCAGTGTCCCAGTGTCCCAGTCACCTCCACGTTACTGGTCAGTGTCACTGGTGTCACTGGTGTCACTGGTCAGTGTCCCCATGTCCTCATGTCCCCATGTCCCCCTGTCCCCTGTCCCTGTCACCTCCACGTTACAGGTGTCACTGGTGTCACTGGTCAGTGTCCCTGTGTCCCCTGTCCCCTGTCCCTGTCACCTCCATGTTACAGGTGTCACTGGTGTCACTGGTCAGTGTCCCCCTGTCCCCTGTCCCTGTCACCTCCACAGTACAGGTGTCACTGGTGTCACTGGTCAGTGTCCCCCTGTCCCCTGTCCCTGTCACCTCCACGTTACAGGTGTCACTGGTGTCACTGGTCAGTGTCCCCCTGTCCCCTGTCCCTGTCACCTCCACGTTACAGGTGTCACTGGTGTCACTGGTCAGTGTCCCTGTGTCCCCTGTCCCCTGTCCCTGTCCCTGTCACCTCCACGTTACAGGTGTCACTGGTGTCACTGGTGTCACTGGTCAGTGTCCCCCTGTCCCCATGTCCCCATGTCCCCCTGTCCCTGTCCCCATGTCCTCATGTCCCCATGTCCCCCTGTCCCCTGTCCCTGTCACCTCCACGTTGATGAAGACGCTCTCCATGTCCCCATGTCCCCATGTCCCTGTCCCCATGTCCCCATGTCCCCTGTCCCCATGTCCCCTGTCCCTGTCACCTCCACGTTGATGAAGACGCTCTCCATGTCCCCATGTCCCCATGTCCCCCTGTCCCTGTCCCCATGTCCCCATGTCCCCTGTCCCCTGTCCCTGTCCCTGTCACCTCCACGTTGATGAAGACGCTCTCCATGTCCCGCGGGCTCAGGAAGTGCCGCAGCGGCCGCAGGAAGTGCTGGGGACACCAGGGGACACCGGGGGACACCGGGGGACACCGCGCCTTACTGGGAGCACTGGGAGCGCTGGGAGGCCCCGTGTGGCCGCCTCTGTCCCCAGTGTCCCCAGTGTCCCCAGTGTCCCCAGTGTCCCCAGTGTCCCCGATGTCCCCGATGTCCCCGCAGTGTCCCCATGTCCCCACCTGGTAGATGGCCTCCAGGGTCTTGGAGTCCCCAGTGACCCCAATGTCCCCAATGTCCCCAGTGTCCCCAGTGTCCCCAATGTCCCCAGTGTCCCCAGTGTCCCCAATGTCCCCAATGTCCCCAGTGTCCCCAGTGTCCCCAGTGTCCCCAGTGTCCCCACCTGGCAGATGGCCTCCAGGGTCTCGGTGTCCCCAATGTCCCCAGTGTCCCCAGTGTCCCCAGTGTCCCCAGTGTCCCCACCTGGCAGATGGCCTCCAGGGTCTCGGTGTCCCCAATGTCCCCAGTGTCCCCAATGTCCCCAATGTCCCCAGTGTCCCCAATGTCCCCAATGTCCCCAGTGTCCCCAGTGTCCCCAGTGTCCCCACCTGGCAGATGGCCTCCAGGGTCTCGGTGTCCCCAGTGTCCCCAGTGTCCCCGATGTCCCCAATGTCCCCGATGTCCCCGCAGTGTCCCCAGTGTCCCCACCTGGCAGATGGCCTCCAGGGTCTCGGTGTACCTCTCCTCGGTCTGTCTCAGCTCCTGCAGGCAGCACAGCCGCCGGTCCACGCCGCCCTTCTGTGGGGACACGGGGACGGTCACCGCGGCCGGGGGGACACAGGTGGGAAAGGGGGGACACAGGTGCGTCTGCAGGTGACACAGGTGTCCAGGAGGGGACACAAGTGCCCAAGGAGGTGACTCAGGCGCCTGAGGGGCTGAGACACGTGTTTGGAGGGGACAAAGGTGTGCAAAGGTGACAGAGATGCCCGGGGGGGGACAAAGGTGTCCCAGGTGTTTTTTTTGAGGGGTCCCAGGTGTTTTTGGGGTGTTCCAGGTGGTTTTTTGGGGACCCCCATGTGTTTTTGGGGTGTCCTAGGTGTTTTTGGGGTGTCCCAGGTGGTTTTCTGGGTGTCTCAGGTGTTTTGGGGGTCCCCGGGTGGTTTTGGGGGGTCCTCAGGTGGTTTTTTGGGTGTCCCAGGTGTTTTTTGGGGTGTCCCAGGTGGTTTTGGGGTCCCCAGGTGTTTTTGGGGTGTCCCAGGTGGTTTTCTGGGTGTCCCAGGTGTTTTGGGGGTCCCCAGGTGTTTTTGGGGTGTCCCAGGTGGTTTTCTGGGTGTCTCAGGTGTTTTGGGGGTCCCCGGGTGGTTTTTGGGGGTCCTCAGGTGGTTTTTTGGGTGTCCCAGGTGGTTTTTTGGGGTGTCTTAGGTGTTTTTGGGGTGTCCCAGGTGGTTTTGGGGTCCCCAGGTGTTTTTTGGGGTGTCCCAGGTGGTTTTTTGGGGACCCCCAGGTGTTTTTGGGGTGTCCCAGGTGTTTTTTGGGGTGTCCCAGGTGTTTTGGGGGTCCCCAGGTGGTTTTTGGGGTGTCCCAGGTGGTTTTTTGGGGGTCCCACCCACCGCGGCCGGGGGCGCCTCGACCCTCATCAGGTCCTCGTAGACGTCGTCGCCGTCGTCGCCCTCGGCCTCCACGCAGTCGTAGAGGTCGTCGTCCTCCTCGGCCGTGTCACTGCGGGGTGGGGACAGCTGGGGACACCCCGGGACGCCCCCGGCGCCCCCTGATTGTCCCCAGATCCTCTGCGGGCCCATAATGTCCCCAAATGTCCCCAAGGGTCCCTTATTGCCCCCAAATATCCTCCAGTGTCCCCAAAGGTCCCTTATTGTCCCCAAATGTCCCCCCAAGGTCCCCAAATCCCCCTGATTGTCCCCAAATGTCCCTCCCAGTGTCACCCCAAATCCCCCTGATTGCCCCCAAATACTCTGGGCCTCCATAATGTCCCCAAATGTCCCCAAATGTCCCCAAATGTCCCCAATAATGTCCCCCCAATGTCCCCAAATCCCTCCTGATTGTCCCCAAGTCCTGTGGGCGTCCATAATGTCCCCAAATGTCCCCCAAACCCTCCAATGACCCCAGACCCCTGCCCAGTAGCCCCCCAGTGTCCCCCCCCAGTATCCCCAGCTCCTCCCAGTATCCCCAGTCCCTCCCAGTATCTCCCAGTCCCTCCCAGTCCCCCCAGTGTCCCCAGTCCCTCCCAGTCTGTCCCAGTATCTCCCAGTCCCTCCCAGTCCCTCCCAATCCCTCCCAGTCCCTCCCAGTATCTCCCAGTCCCTCCCAGTCCCTCCCAGTATCTCCCAGTCCTCCCCAGTCCCTCCCAGTCCCTCCCAGTATCTCCCAGTCCTCCCCAGTCCCTCCCAGTCCCTCCCAGGCCCTCCCAGTCCCTCCCACTCCCCCCCAGTCCCTCCCAGTCCCCCCAGTGTCCCCAGTCCCTCCCAGTCCCTCCCAGTCCCCCCAGTGTCCCCAGTCCCTCCCAGTCCCTCCCAGTCCCCCCAGTGTCCCCAGTCCCTCCCAGTCTGTCCCAGTATCTCCCAGTCCCTCCCAGTCCCATCCCAGTCCCATCCCAGTCCCTCCCAGTATCTCCCAGTCCCTCCCAGTCCCCCTCAGTCCTCCCCAGTCCCTCCCAGTCCCATCCCAGTCCCATCCCAGTCCCTCCCAGTATCTCCCAGTCCCTCCCAGTCCCCCTCAGTCCTCCCCAGTCCATCCCAGTTCCCCCCCAGTCCCTCCCAGTCCCTCCCAGTCCCCCCAGTGTCCCCAGGCCCTCCCAGTCCCTCCCACTCCCCCCCAGTCCCTCCCAGTCCCCCCAGTGTCTCCCAGTCCCTCCCAGTCCCTCCCAGTCCCTCCCAGTTCCCCCAGTGTCCCCAGTCCCTCCCAGTTCCTCCCAGTCCCTCCCAGTCCCCCCAGTGTCCCCAGTCCATCCCAGTCCCCCCAGTGTCCCCAGTCCCTCCCAGTCCCCCCAGTGTCCCCAGTTTCCCGCTCACTCGATGAGGTCGGACAGGCCGCTGTAAATGTCCTCGTCCCCAACGCTGTCCCCGGACGGGAATGGCCTGAGGGACACGGCCGGACAGCAGTGACCGTCGGGAGTGGACACCGGGGACCCTCGGGGATGGACACCGGGGACTGGACACCGGGGACTGGACACTGGTGACCCTCGGGACTGGACATTGAAGACTGGACACTGGTGACCCTCGGGACTGGACAGTGGGGACCGGACACCACTGACCCTTGGGGATGGACACCGGGGACTGGACACTGGGGACTGGACACTGGGGACCCTCGGGGATGGACAGTGGGGACTGGACACTGGGGACTGGACACCACTGACCCACGGGGATGGACACCACTGACCCTCGGGGATGGACACCGGGGACTGGACACTGGGGACCGGACACCACTGACCCACGGGGACTGGACACCGGGGACCCTCGGGGATGGACACTGGGGACTGGACACTGGGGACCCTTGGGGACTGAACAGTGGGGACTGGACAGTGGGAACCGGACACCACTGACCCACGGGGACTGGACACTGGAGACCCTCGGGAGTGGACACCAGTGACCATCGGGGACTGGACACCAGTGACCCTAGGTAATGGACACTGGGGACTGGACACTGGTGGCCCTCGGGACTGGACACCGGGGACTGGACATCGGGGACTGGACACCAGTGACCCCCGGGAATGGACACTGGGGACTGGACACTGGGGATCCTCGGGACTGGACGCTGGGGACCAGACACCACTGACCCATGGGGACTGGACACCGGGGACCCTCGGGAGTGGACACCAGTGACCCTCGGGGACTGGACATTGGGGACTGGACACCAGTGACCCTTGGGAATGGACACTGGGGAGTGGACACAGGGGACTGGACACTGGGGACTGGACACCAGTGACCCTTGGGAATGGACACTGGGGAGTGGACATCACTGACCCTCGGGGACTGGGCACAGGGGACTGGACATCACTGACCCTTGGAGACTGGACACCAGGGACTGAACACCAGGGACCATCCGGACTGGACATCTGGACACCCTGGGACTGGACACCAGGGACTGGACATCTGACATGCTTAAGGGATTGGACACCTGAGACCCTCGGGGGATGGACATCTGGATCCTTCAAGGACTGGACATTTGGGACCCTTAGGACTGGACACCTGGACCCTCAGGGGCCGGACACTGTGGTCACTCAGGGAGGGGACTGGACACCTGGACACTCAAGGACCGGACACCTCAGTCCTGTCCACTCACGTGAATCCTTTGCTCTGCGCGATCGGGGTCCAGGAGAGCGTTGAGAGCGTCTCGATCACCTGAGGACACACAGGTGACATCGGGGGCAGTGACCCGTGACCCCTGACCCCTGGACCCCAGCCCTCAGGACACCTGGACCCTTGACCCCACCTTGCCGAAGTCCTGGACGTCGAAGAGGTCGAAGGCGCCGAAGAGCCGGTGCTTGGGGAGCCCGAATTTGTCGGCGCAGGCGGTCAGGAAGGTGCGGATGTTCCTCAGGCACAGGAACTGCGGTGGCACCGCCACCGTGTCACTGTCACCCGTGTCACCGTCACCCGTGTCACCGTCACCAGTGTCACCCGCCATCCCCGCCCACTGTCACTGTTACCGGTGTCACTATCAACACTGTCACCATTACTGGTGTCACTGTGACCAGTGTCACCATCACTGTGTCACCGTCACCAGTGTCACCGTCACCGTGTCACCATCACCATGTCACCCGCCATCCCCGCCCAGTGTCACCCCTGTGTCACTGTCACCGTTACCGGTGTCACCGTGACCAGTGTCACCGTGACTAGTGTCACCATCACTGTGTCACCGTCACCAGTGTAATGGTCACCAGTGTAATGATCGCCAGTGTCACCGTCACCGTGTCACCGTCACCATGTCACCCGCCATCCCCGCCCAGTGTCACCCCCTGTGTCACTGTCACCGTTACCAGTGTCACTATCAACAGTGTCACCATTACCTGTGTCACCGTGACCAGTGTCACTGTCACTGATGTCACCGTCACCAATGTCACCCGCCATCCCCACCCAGTGTCACCCCTGTGTCATTGTCACCGTTACTGGTGTCACCGTCACCAGTGTAACCATTACCAGTGTCACCAATGTCACCATCACCTGTCACCGGTGTCACCCACTACCCCCTCCAGTGTCACTGTCACCAGTCTCACCGTCACCAGTGTCACCTTCACTTGTGTCACCTTCACTGGTGTCACCATCACTGGTGTAACCCACCATCTCCCCCACAGTGTCACTGTCACCAATGTCACCATCACCAGTGTCACCGTCACCGGTGTCACCCACCACCTCCACCCAGTGTCACCCTTGTCATCCCTGTCATTGTCACCCTCAAAATCAGTGCCGTCATCTCTCCACAGTTGTGACAGCTGTTGTCACCAGTGGTGACATTGGCACTGCCACCAACTCCGTCACCAACGCTGTCATTGTCATCGTCCACCTCGTGAACGTTGCCGCCATCATCACTGTCACCAGCACTGCCGTTGTCATTGTCACCCCGTCAACGCCGCCATTGTCCCTGTCCTTGTCACCCACTTGGCGCCATCACCACCACCATGATTGTCACCATCGCCAGCATTGTCACTGTCACCCCCGTCAACACCACCACCATTGTCACCACTGCTGGCACTGGCACCGCCATCATCTCTGTCACCAATGTCGTCATCATCACTGTCACCCTTTGCCAACATGGCGATTGTCTCTGTCACCCCCTCGGCACCGTCATCGCCAAGATTGTCACCATCACCACCATCGTCCCTGTCCCTGTCACCTCCCTGGCACCATCGCCACCATCGTCACCGTCATTGTCACCATCACCACACCGTCACTGCCCTCGTTCTCACCGGCTCTGTCATTGTCACCATCAATGTCACCATCATCCCCGTTGTCTCATTGTCATCATTGCCCTGTCACCGTCATTCACACCAGCCCTGTCATTGTCACCATCAACGTCCCCACCATCATCATTCCCCACTGTCCCGTCGTCATCATCACCCCACCTCTCTCAATCGCACCATTGTCACCATCAGTGTCACCATCACCATTCCCATTGTCCCCACCATCACCATCACCCTCCTCCACAGCCACCACTGCCACTGTCATTGTCCCCATTGTCACCATCCCCATTGTCCCCATCATGGCCACCACCCTCACCCCCACCCACCATTCTCACCATCGATGTCCCCATCATCATCACCCCCATTGTCCCCATCGTCCCCATCGTTGTCACCACCAATGTCCCCGTCACCATCCCTATTGTCCCCATCATGGCCACCACCCTCCGCCACAGCCACCACTGCCACTGTCATTGTCCCCATTGTCACCATCCCCATTGTCCCCATCATGGCCACCACCCTCCGCCACAGCCACCACTGCCACTGTCATTGTCCCCATTGTCACCATCCCCATTGTCCCCATCATGGCCACCACCCTCACCCCCACCCACCATTGTCCCCATCGTTGTCACCACCAATGTCCCCATCATCATCACCCCCATTGTGCCCATCGTTGTCACCACCAATGTCCCCGTCACCATCCCTATTGTCCCCATCATGGCCACCACCCTCCGCCACAGCCACCACTGCCACTGTCATTGTCCCCATTGTCACCATCCCCATTGTCCCCATCATGGCCACCACCCTCACCCCCACCCACCATTGTCCCCATCGTTGTCACCATCGATATCCCCATCATCATCACCCCCATTGTCCCCATCGTTGTCACCACCAATGTCCCCGTCACCATCCCTATTGTCCCCATCATGGCCACCACCCTCACCCCCACCCACCATTGTCCCTGTCACTGTCACTGTCACTGTCACCCCCCCCGTGTCCCTCCCTGTGCCCACCGCCCCCCGTCCCTCCCTCGGCTCTCACCTGTGACATCTGTGGCCGGGGACAGATGTCGCGGGAGGGGACAGCGCGGGGCAGGAGGGCGTTGAGGAGGTGGCACAGCAGGACCCCGTCCCGCAGCGCCTGCGCCAGGTCCCACACCTGTCCCCCGGGGCTGCTGGCCCGGTGACCCGCGGGCAGGACGCGCGCGGCCACCAGCCAGTGGGCACACTGCCGCCACACCTCCATGGGGACAACGGGGACACGGGGTGGGGGCGACCTGGTGGGATGGACTTCTGTGCAGGTGGGTCCTGGTGGGACAAACTCTGGAGGAGCTGGTGCAGGTGGGTCCTGGTGGGACAGACTCTGGAGGAGCTGGTGCAGGTGGGTCCTGGTGAGACAAACTCTGGAGGAGCTGGTGCAGGTGGGTCCTGGTGGGATGAACTTGGATGGAGTTGGGTCCTGGGATGGTCTTCTATGGAAGAATTGATGGTGGTGGGTCCTGGCAGGATGAATTTCTGTGGAGGTTGGTCTGGGTGGGATGAAGTTCGATGGAGGTGGGTCCTGGTGGGACAAACTCTGGAGGAGCTGGTGCAGGTGGGTCCTGGTGGGACAAACTCTGGAGGAGCTGGTGCAGGTGGGTCCTGGTGGGACAAACTCTGGAGGAGCTGGTGCAGGTGGGTCCTGGTGGGACAAACTCTGGAGGAGCTGGTGCAGGTGGGTCCTGGTGGGACAAACTCTGGAGGAGCTGGTGCAGGTGGGTCCTGGTGGGACAAACTCTGGAGGAGCTGGTGCAGGTGGGTCCTGGTGGGATGATCTTCTATGGAAGAACTGGTGGAGCTGGGTCCTGGCAGGAGGAATTTCTCTGGAGGAGCTGGTGCAGGTGGGTCCTGGCGGGATGAACTTGGATGGAGTTGGGTCCTGGGATGGTCTTCTATGGAAGAACTGATGGTGGTGGGTCCTGGCAGGATCAGTTCCTGGGGAGGGGCTGGTGGAGTTGGGTCCTTACAGGATGAATTTCAATGGAGGTGGGTCCTGGCAGGATGAATTTCAGTGCAGGTTGGTCTGGGTGGGATGAAGTTCGATGGAGGTGGGTCCTGGCAGGATGAATTTCTGGAGAGGAGCTGGTGGAATTGGGTCCTGGCAGTATGAATTCAATGGAGTTGGGTCCTGGCAGGATGAATTTCAGTGGAGTTGGGTCCTGGCAGGATGAATTTCAATGGAGTTGGGTCCTGGCAGGATGAATTTCAGTGGAGTTGGGTCCTGGCAGGATGAATTTCAATGAAGTTGGGTCCTGGCAGGATGAATTTCAATGGAGTTGGGTCCTGGCAGGATGAATTTCAATGGAGTTGGGTTCTGGCAGGATGAGTTTCAATGGAGTTGGGTCCTGGCAGGATGAATTTCAGTGGAGGTGGGTCCTGGCAGGATGAATTTCAATGGAGTTGGGTCCTGGCAGGATGAATTTCAGTGGAGTTGGGTTCTGGCAGGATGAATTTCAGTGGAGTTGGGTCCTGGCAGGATGAATTTCAGTGGAGTTGGGTCCTGGCAGGATGAATTTCAATGGAGTTGGGTCCTGGCAGGATGAGTTTCAATGGAGTTGGGTCCTGGCAGGATGAATTTCAGTGGAGGTGGGTCCTGGCAGGATGAATTTCAATGGAGTTGGGTCCTGGCAGGATGAATTTCAGTGGAGTTGGGTTCTGGCAGGATGAATTTCAGTGGAGTTGGGTCCTGGCAGGATGAATTTCAGTGGAGTTGGGTCCTGGCAGGATGAATTTCAATGGAGTTGGGTCCTGGCAGGATGAGTTTCAATGGAGTTGGGTCCTGGCAGGATGAATTTCAATGGAGTTGGGTCCTGGCAGGATGAATTTCAATGGAGTTGGGTCCTGGCAGTATGAATTCAATGGAGTTGGGTCCTGGCAGGATGAATTTCAGTGGAGTTGGGTCCTGGCAGGATGAATTTCAATGGAGTTGGGTCCTGGTAGGGTGAATTTCAATGGAGTTGGGTCCTGGCAGGATGAATTTCAATGGAGTTGGGTCCTGGCAGGATGAATTTCAGTGGAGTTGGGTCCTGGCAGGATGAATTTCAATGGAGTTGGGTCCTGGCAGGATGAATTTCAGTGGAGGTGGGTCCTGGCAGGATGAACTTCAATGGAGTTGGGTCCTGGCAGGATGAGTTTCAATGGAGTTGGGTCCTGGTAGGGTGAATTTCAATGGAGTTGGGTCCTGGCAGGATGAATTTCAGTGGAGGTGGGTCCTGGCAGGATGAATTTCAATGGAGTTGGGTCCTGGCAGGATGAATTTCAATGGAGTTGGGTCCTGGCAGGATGAATTCAATGGAGTTGGGTCCTGGCAGGATGAATTTCAGTGGAGGTGGGTCCTGGCAGGATGAATTTCAGTGGAGTTGGGTCCTGGCAGGATGAACTTCAATGGAGCTGGGTCCTGGTGGGATGATCTTCTACGGAAGAGCTGATGGAGTTTGGGTCCTGACAGGATGAATTTCTGTGGAGGAGCTGGTGGAGGTGTGTCCCGGTGGGATGACCTTCAACGGAGTTGGGTCCTGGCAGGGTCAACTGTGGAGGAGTCGATGGAGGGGGGTCCAACCATCACCTTCTGGCCAGGAGCTGATGGAGATGGGATCCCAGTGGAAGTCAGATCCAGTGGAGGTGAGATCCTGGTGGAGGCCAGATCCTGGATGAGATCCCGGTGGAAATGAGATCCTGGTATAGGTGAGATCCTGGTGGAGATGAGATCTCACTGGGGGTGGGATCTTGGTGGAGATGAGATCCCGGTGCAGGTGAGATCCTGGTGGAGGTCAGACCCTGGTGGAAATGAGACCCCAATGGAGATGAGATCCTGATGTGGAGATGAGATCCCAGGGGAGGTGAGATCCCAGTGGAGATGAGATCCCAGGGGAGGTCAGATCCCAGGGGAGGTCAGATCCTGGATGAGATCCCAATGGAGATGAGATCCCGATGGAGATGAGATCCCGATGGAGATGAGATCCCAGGGGAGGTCAGATCCTGGATGAGATCCCAATGGAGATGAGATCCTGATGGAGATGAGATCCAGATGGAGATGAGATCCCAATGGAGATGAGATCCTGATGGAGATGAGATCCCGATGGAGATGAGATCCCAGGGGAGGTCAGATCCCAGGGGAGGTCAGATCCTGGATGAGATCCCGATGGAGATGAGATCCCGATGGAGATCAGATCCCAGGGGAGGTCAGATCCCAGGGGAGGTCAGATCCTGGATGAGATCTCGGCGGAGGTGAGACCCCGGTGCAGGTGAGCTCCCAGTTTTGGTGCGCTCCCGGTGTCCCCACCCCTGTCCAGAGCAGCACCAGGTGAGGCCCGGCCTCGTGTGGCCTCGGCAGGACCCCGTCCGCTGATGACCCCCGGCTGACCCCCAGCTGACCCCCGGCTGACCCCCGGCTGACCCCCAGGACACCCCCAGGACAAACCTCAGCTCCTCCACCGCCGTCCTGGGGCCGCTCCTGGCGCGGGGGGTCCCTTCCCCCCAGGAAGGGGAGGAACCGGAGGCGCCGGGGCCCCGCGGGGCCACCGCCGGTGACGAGTGACAGACGTGGGTCCCCGTCCCTCCGCCGCGTCCTGGCGTCACCCAGGGGCTCCTTCTCCTGCTCCCCCCGCGGTCCGGTGGCCCGTGGGGACACCGCCGGGGCGGTCGGCGCCGCTGGCCTGGCCCGGGGAGGTGGCCCAGGGGACAATGGAGGAGCGGCGCCTGCGCCCCAGGGGTGCCGCGGGGGACAACGGGAACTGGTGGCCCGGGTGGCTCCCGGGTGGCTTCCGGGGACCTCCCTGTCACCGTCACCGTCACCGTCACGGCGGCGGGGAGGAGCTGCCACCGCGGCGGTGTTGGGGACAATGGGGACATGGCGGAGGGGATCTGGGGACTGGAGCCAGGCCAAGGTCACAGCAGGGGTCAAGGTGACCTGGACATGGTGGCCCAGGAGGGGTCCAGGTGGCCCAGAAGGTCCAGGAAGGGTCCAGGAGAGGTCCAGGTGGCCCCTGGACATGGTGGCCCAGAAGGTCTCACAAGGGATCCAGGTGGCCCAGGTGGCCCAAGAGCGACCCAGGTGGCCTGGACATGGTGGCCCAGGAGGGGTCCAGGTGGCCTAGAAGGTCCAGGAAGGGTCCAGGTGGCCAGACATGGTGGCCCAGGAGAGGTCCAGGTGGCCTGGACATGGTGGCCCAGGAGAGGTCCAGGTGGCCTCTGGACATGGTGGCCCAGGAGGTCTCACAAAGGGTCCAGGTGGCCCAGGGGGTCAACGAGGGGTCCAGGTGGCCTGGACGTGGTGACCCAGGTGACCCAGCAGGAGTCCAGGTGACCTCTGGACATGGTGGCCCAGAAGGTCCAGGAGGCATCCAGGTGGCCCAGGTGGCCCTAGAGGGGTCCAGGTGACCTCAAGATATGGTGGCCCAGAAGGTCCCAGAGGGCTCCAGGTGTCCAGGACCTGTTGGGGGGTCTCAGGATGGACCCAGGTGTTGGGGTCCTACCAAGGGTTTGGGCTTGACCCAGCTCCAGGTGGGACCCAGGTGTCCAGGCCCAGGTGTCCAGGTCCCACCAGGGCTCCTGGACGTCACTCAGGACCTGTCCAGGGTCACCAGGGATCCTCAGGTGTCCAGATCCAGGTGTCCAGGTCCTACCAGGGGTCCAGAAGGTCACTCAGGTCCTGTCAGAGGTCACCAGGGGTCACCAGGTGTCCAGGTCCCACCAGGGCTCCTGGACGTCACCCAGGACCCATCAGGGGTCTCAGGATGGACCCACCCAGGTGTCCAGGACCTGTCAGGGGTCACCAGGGGTACTCAGGTGTCCATGTCCAGGTGTCCAGGTCCTACCAAAGGTCCTGGAGGTCACTCAGGACCCGTCAGGGGTCACCAAGGGGTCACCAGGTGTCCATGTCCAGGTGTCCAGGTCCTACCTGGAGGTCACCAGGACCTGTCAGCGGTCTCAGGGAAGACCACCCAGGTGTCCAGGACCTGTCAGGGGTCACCATGGGGTCACCAGGTGTCCCTGTCCAGGTGTCCAGCTCCCACCAGGGGTCCAGGAGGTCACCCAGGTCCTTTCAGGGGTCACCAAGGGGTCACCAGGTGTCCGTCCCTTATTGGGGGGTCCCAAGGAGGACCCTCCCCACCCCCACCCCGGCCCTGCAGCGTCCCCAAATCCCATCCCAGTGTCCCCCGATGTCTCTGGGCGTCCCCTTGGTGTCCCCCGGTGTCCCCAGTGTCCCCAAGTCCCATCCCAGTGTCCCCCAGTGTCCCCCCCCAGTGTCCCCCGCTGTCCCCCCGCTGTCCCCCCAGTGTCCCCCAGTGTCCCCCAGTGTCCCCCCCCAGTGTCCCCCGCTGTCCCCTCAGTGTCCCCCAGTGTCCCCCCGCTGTCCCCCCGCTGTCCCCTCAGTGTCCCCCGCTGTCCCCTCAGTGTCCCCCGCTGTCCCCCGCTGTCCCCTCAGTGTCCCCTCAGTGTCCCCTCAGTGTCCCCTCAGTGTCCCCTCGCTGTCCCCCCAGTGTCCCCTCAGTGTCCCCTCAGTGTCCCCCCAGTGTCCCCCGCTGTCCCCCCAGTGTCCCCCGCTGTCCCCCCCCAGTGTCCCCCGCTGTCCCCCCAGTGTCCCCCCAGTGTCCCCCGCTGGTGTCCCCCCAGTGTCCCCCGCTGTCCCCCCGCTGTCCCCTCAGTGTCCCCCGCTGTCCCCCCGCTGTCCCCCCAGTGTCCCCCGCTGTCCCCTCAGTGTCCCCCGCTGTCCCCCCAGTGTCCCCCCGCTGTCCCCCCGCTGTCCCCTCAGTGTCCCCCGCTGTCCCCTCAGTGTCCCCCGCTGTCCCCCGCTGTCCCCTCAGTGTCCCCCCAGTGTCCCCTCAGTGTCCCCTCAGTGTCCCCCCAGTGTCCCCTCAGTGTCCCCTCAGTGTCCCCCCAGTGTCCCCCGCTGTCCCCTCAGTGTCCCCCGCTGGTGTCCCCCCAGTGTCCCCCGCTGTCCCCCCAGTGTCCCCCGCTGTCCCCCCAGTGTCCCCCCGCTGTCCCCCCCAGTGTCCCCTCAGTGTCCCCCGCTGGTGTCCCCTCAGTGTCCCCCGCTGGTGTCCCCCCAGTGTCCCCCGCTGTCCCCCCCAGTGTCCCCTCAGTGTCCCCCGCTGTCCCCCCCCCAGTGTCCCCGCTGTCCCCGGCCCCCCGCCGCCCCCCCCGCGGTGTCCCCGCGATGTCGCAAGCCCGGCGGTGGCCCCGCGGTGGCCCCCCGCCAGCGCCTTCCCCGAAATGAGGAACGGCCGCGCCGCCCCTCCCCCCGCCGCTCCCAACCCCCACCCGGGGGCACCCAAAGGTGCGGGACCCCCCACCCCCCCCCCAAAATGACCCTCACCCCCCCCCGGCCCCCTCCCCCCACGGGGGGGTCCCCGCGTGCCCCACCCCCACCCCACCCCCCCCCGGTGGCCGGAGTGGCCGGAGCCCCCCCTCCCCCACTCCCCTCCCCCCCCACCCATGGGTGGGCCCG
The DNA here is from genome assembly GCF_029207755.1 of Chamaea fasciata. NCBI lineage: Eukaryota > Metazoa > Chordata > Aves > Passeriformes > Sylviidae > Chamaea > Chamaea fasciata. Next base: position 46,814 of record NW_027094418.1, read on the forward strand.
GGTTACCCATTAACCCCCGGGGCGGCCATAAAGGGACCCCCCCGCCCCAAATCCCCCCTGTCGCCGTCGCCGTCGCTGTCGCCGTCCCCTCCCCGCGGCCATGGGGGCTCCGGCGGCGCTGCCCCCCCCCGCCCCCCTCCTCCTCCTCATCTTCGGCCTCCCGGTGCTGCTGGGGACCCCCGCCCGCGCTCAGCTGTGAGAGACCGCGACCCCCACCCGTGGGACCCCTCAACCCGCCCGTGGGACCCCTCAACCCACCTGTGGGACCCCTCAACTCACCTGTGGGACCCCCCACCCACCTGTGGGACCCCTCAACCCACCCATGGGACCCCTCAACCCACCTGTGGGACCCCTCAACTCACCTGTGGGACCCCCCACCCACCTGTGGGACCCCTCAACTCACCTGTGGGACCCCCCACCCACCTGTGGGACCCCTCAACTCACCTGTGGGACCCCCCACCCACCTGTGGGACCCCTCAACTCACCTGTGGGACCCCCCACCCACCTGTGGGACCCCCACCCATCCAGGGGACCCCCCACCCATCCACGGGACCCCCCACCCATCATGGGACCCCTCAACCCACCTGTGGGACCCCCCACCCATCATGGGACCCCTCAACCCACCTGTGGGACCCCCACCCATCCAGGGGACCCCCCACCCATCATGGGACCCCCCAATCCTTGGGACCCCCCCACCGATCCAGGGGACCCCCCACCCATCCAGGGGACCCCCCACCCATCATGGGACCCCCCACCCATCATGGGACCCCTCAACCCACCTGTGGGACCCCCACCCATCATGGGACCCCCCAATCCTTGGGACCCCCCCACCGATCCAGGGACCCCTCAACCCACCTGTGGGACCCCCCAGTCCTTGGGACCCCCCCATGGAATCTCCTTTTTTGGGACCCCCCCCCCCCAATCCTTGGGACCCCCCCACCCACCTGTGAGACCCCCACCCACCCAAGGGACCCCCCAATCCTTGGGACCCTCCCACCCTCACCCAGGGGATCCCCCCCAATCCTTGGGACCCCCCCACCCACCTGTGGGGCCCCCACCCATCCACCTGTGGGACCCCCCACCCACCCGTGGCACCCCTACTCACCCATGGGACCCCCATGGAACCCCCATTTTTGGGACCCCCCCAAACCTCGGGACCCTCGCCCTCTGTGGGACCCCCCAGCCTGGATCCCCCAGATCCGGGACCCCCCGAAAAACCTGCCAGGGACCCCCAACCCCAAATGTCACGGGGGGTACTGGGAGGTAATGGGGGATTCGGGGGACAGATTTGGGGACAGATTTGGGGCTCCCTGGGTCCTGTGGGGTTCCTGGGACACTTTGGGGACAGATTTGGGGTTTCTGGGAGCCCTGGGGACAGATTTTGGGATTCCAGGGTGCTGTGAGGTCCCCAAAGTGATTTAGGGACAGATTTGGGGTTTCTGGGTGTCGTGGGGACAGATTTTGGGGTTTCTGGATCCCACGAGGTCCCCAAGGAGATCTGAGGACAGATTTGGGGTTTCTGGGAGCTCTGGGGACAGATTTTGGGGTTTCTGGGTCCTGTGAAGTCCCCGAGGTGATCTGGGGACAGATTTCGGGGTTCCTGGGTGCCCTGAGGTCCCCCAAGATGATTTAGGGACAGATTTTGGGGTTTCTGGGTCCTGTGAAGTCCCCGAGGTGATTTGGGGACAGATTTCGGGGTTCCTGGGTGCCCTGAGGTCCCCAAAGTGATTCAGGGACAGATTTTGGGGTTTCTGGGAACTCTGGGGACAGATTTCGGGGTTCCTGGGTGCCCTGAGGTCCCCAAAGTGATTCAGGGACAGATTTTGGGGTTTCTGGGTCCTGTGGGGACAGATTTTGGGGTTTCTGGGCCCCGTGCCACCCTCCGTGTGTCCCCAGGGTGACGATGGTGACGCCGGCCGTGCTGCGGCTGGAGACGGACGAGCAGGTTGTCCTGGAGGCGCCCGGGCTGGCCAAGGCCACCGAGGCCTCGCTGCTGGTCCAGGACTTCCCCCAGAAGCGCCAGGTGCTGTTCCAGACCAACGTGGAGCTGAGCCCGGCCCAGGGCATGATGGCCACGGCCACCATCAAGGTACCGTGTCACCTCCCCCCTGGTGGTCAGTGTCACCACCCCCCGGTCATTGTCACCATCTGCTGCTGGTCATTGTCACCTCCCCCTGTCACTGTCACCACCCCCTAAAGGGCGGTGTCACCACCCCCTGGTCATTGTCACCACCCGCTGCTGGTCAGTGTCACCTCCCCCCGTCACTGTCGCCATCCCCTGTTAACTGTCACCACCCCCTGGTCACTGTCACCACCCTCTGCTGGTCAGTGTCACCTCCCCCTGGTCAGTGTCACCTCCCTCCTCCACTGTCACCATCCCTGGTCAGTGTCACCACCCCCTGCTGGTCATTGTCACCACCCCCTGGTCAGTGTCACCACCCCCTGCTGGTCATTGTCACCACCCCCTGGTCACTGTCACCGCCCTCTGCTGGTCAGTGTCACCTCCCCCTGGTCTGTGTCACCTCCCTCCTTCACTGTCACCATCCCTGGTCAGTGTCACCACCCCCTGCTGGTCAGTGTCACCTCCCCCTGGTCATTGTCACCTCCCTCCTCCACTGTCACCATTCCTGGTCAGTGTCACCACCCCCTGCTGGTCAGTGTCACCTCCCCCTGGTCAGTGTCCCCACCCCCCCATCAGTGTCATCTCCCCAGGTCACTGCCCCGGGTCATTGTCCCAGCGGTCACTGCCTGGGAGGGGACACTGGGGCTGGACCCTGAACTGGGGTGGGGAATGTCCGGAGGGTGGTGGACAGAGGGATGGTCACTCCCGGGGATGGTCACTCCTGGGGGTGGTCACTCCTGGTGTCCTGCAGATGGTCACTCTTGGTGTCCATGGGGGTGGTCACTCTGGGGATGGTCACTCCTGGGGGTGGTCACTCCTGGTGTCCATGGGGATGGTCACTCTGGCGTCCATGGGGGTGGTCACTCCTGGGGATGGTCACTCCTGGTGTCCATGGGGATGGTCACTCTGGTGTCCGTGGGGATGGTCACTCTGGGGATGGTCACTCCTGGTGTCCTGCAGATGGTCACTCCTGGTGTCCATGGGTGTGGTCACTCTGGTGTCCATGGGGGTGGTCACCCTGGGGATGGTCACTCCTGGGGGTGGTCACTCCTGGTGTCCTGCAGATGGTCACTCTTGGTGTCCATGGGGTGGTCACTCCTGGGGATGGTGACTCCTGGGGATGGTCACTCCTGGTGTCATCCATGGGGATGGTCACTCCTGGGATCCATAGGGGTGGTCACTCTGGGGTCCTGGGGATGGGATGGTCACTCCTGGGGTCCTTGGGGTCCCCAGTGTCCCCAATGTCCTCAATGTCCCCGATGTCCCCAGTGTCCCCGATTCCCCGATGTCCCCACAGATGTCCCCACAGATGTCCCCAGTGTCCCCGATGTCCCCGATGTCCCCAGTGTCCCCGATTCCCCGATGTCCCCACAGATGTCCCCGATGTCCCCAGTGTCCCCGATTCCCCGATGTCCCCACAGATGTCCCCAATGTCCCCAATGTCCCCGATGTCCCCGTGTCCCCGCAGGTGTCGGCCCGGGCGCTGCCGCTGGCGCCGGGGAAGCAGTTTGTGACGGTGACAGTGCAGGTGGCCGCGGTGACGCTGGAGAAGGTGCTGCTGGTGTCCCTGCAGAGCGGCCACATCTTCGTGCAGACCGACAAACCCATCTACACCCCCGGGGCCACCGGTGAGGGGACACCTGGGGACACCTGGGGACACCTGGGACACCTGGGGACACCTGGGGACACCTGGGGACACCTGGGACACCTGGGACACCTGGGGGCATCGAGGGGATGGGGACACTGCAGGGACACCGAGGGGTTGGGGACACTGCAGGGATATCGAGGGGGTCTTGTCCCCCTTTGTCCCCTCTCACGCTGTCCCCTGTGTCCCCTCCCAGTGCTGGGTGTCCCCGTGTCCCCTGTCACGCTGTCCCCTGTGTCCCCTCCCAGTGCTGGGTGTCCCCGTGTCCCCTCTCACGCTGTCCCCTGTGTCCCCTCCCAGTGCTGGGTGTCCCCGTGTCCCCTCTCACGCTGTCCCGTGTCCCCTCCCAGTGCTGGCTGTCCCCGTGTCCCCTCTCACGCTGTCCCCTGTGTCCCCTCCCAGTGCTGGCTGTCCCCGTGTCCCCTGTCACGCTGTCCCCTGTGTCCCCTCCCAGTGCTGGGTGTCCCCGTGTCCCCTCTCACGCTGTCCCCTGTGTCCCCTCCCAGTGCTGGCTGTCCCCGTGTCCCCTCTCACGCTGTCCCCTGTGTCCCCTCCCAGTGCTCTGCCGCCTCTTCACCGTGGGCCACCTCATGCAGCCGCTGGCCAAGACTGTCATCGTGGAGGTCAAGGTGGGTGACACGGGGAGGTGACACTGGGAGGTGACACGGGTGGGGGGGTGACACGGTGGGTGACACGGGGAGGTGACACAGGCAGGGTGGGTGACACTGGGTGACACTGGGAGGTGACACATGGCAGGGTGAGGGTGACATGGTGGATGACATGGGGAGGTGACACAGGGAGGTGACACGGGCAGGGTGGGTGACACGGTGGGTGACACGGGGAGGCGACACGGGCAGGGTGGGTGACACGGGGAGGTGACACCGCCCCCGGCCCGCGTGTCCCCTCAGACGCCCGACAACGTCATCATCAAACAAGTCCCGGTGTCGTCCCCGAGCAAGAACGGGATCCTGACCCTCAACCACAACCTGCCCGAGGTGGTCAGGTGGGTGTCACCGTCCCCCGGGGTGGCCTTGGGGACACTCCCCCGCGGGCGCTGTCCCCTCACCGTCCCCCGGCTGTCACCTCCCCCAGCCTGGGCATGTGGACGATCTCGGCCAAGTTCGAGGATTCTCCGGATCGGGTGTTCAGCGCCCAGTTCGAGGTCAGGGAGTACGGTGAGTGCGGGCTGGGGACACCGGGGACTGTCCCCGGGGGGTGGCGCTGGGGTCACCGCTGTCACCGCATGGGGATATGGGGACACGGTGACATTGGCGGTGGCGGGGTGGCAGGGAGGGGTGTGGCAGTGAGGGGACATGGGTGACATCAGTGGTGGCAGTGACAGGGGCGGCAGGCTGGGGACACGGTGACATCAGTGGTGGCAGTGACAGGGGCGGCAGGCTGGGGACACGGTGACATCGGTGGTGGCAGTGACAGGGGCGGCAGGCTGGGGACACGGTGACATCGGTGGGGGCAGTGACAGGGGCGGCAGGCTGGGGACACGGTGACATCAGTGGTGGCGGTGACAGGGGCGGCAGGCTGGGGACACGGTGACATCGGTGGTGGCAGTGACAGGGGCGGCAGGCTGGGGACACGGTGACATCGGTGGGGGCAGTGACAGGGGCGGCAGGCTGGGGACACGGTGACATCGGTGGGGGCGGTGACAGGGGCGGCAGGCTGGGGACACGGTGACATCGGTGGTGGCGGTGACAGGGGCGGCAGGCTGGGGACACGGTGACATCGGTGGTGGCGGTGACAGGGGCGGCAGGCTGGGGACACGGTGACATCGGTGGTGGCGGTGACAGGGGCGGCAGGCTGGGGACACGGTGACATCGGTGGTGGCGGTGACAGGGGCGGCAGGCTGGGGACACGGTGACATCAGTGGTGGCAGTGGCAGTGGTGGCAGGCTGGGGACACGGTGACATCGGTGGTGGCGGTGACAGGGGTGGCAGGCTGGGGACACGGTGACATCAGTGGTGGCAGTGGCAGTGGTGGCAGGCTGGGGACACGGTGACATCGGTGGTGGCGGTGACAGGGGCGGCAGGCTGGGGACACGGTGACATCAGTGGTGGCGGTGACAGGGGTGGCAGGCTGGGGTCACGGTGACATCGGTGGTGGCGGTGACAGGGGCGGCAGGCTGGGGACACGGTGACATCGGTGGTGGCGGTGACAGGGGTGGCAGGCTGGGGACACGGTGACATCGGTGGTGGCGGTGACAGGGGTGGCAGGCTGGGGACACGGTGACATCGGTGGTGGCGGTGACAGGGGCGGCAGGCTGGGGACACGGTGACATCGGTGGTGGCGGTGACAGGGGTGGCAGGCTGGGGACACGGTGACATCAGTGGTGGCAGTGACAGGGGTGGCAGACTGGGGACACGGTGACATCGGTGGTGGCAGTGGCAGGGGCGGCAGGCTGGGGACACGGTGACATCGGTGGTGGCAGTGACAGGGGCGGCAGGCTGGGGACACGGTGACATCGGTGGTGGCGGTGACAGGAGCGGCAGGCTGGGGACACGGTGACATCGGTGGTGGCGGTGACAGGGGTGGCAGGCTGGGGACACGGTGACATCGGTGGGGGCGGTGACAGGGGCGGCAGGATGGGGACACGGTGACATCGGTGGTGGCAGTGGCAGGGGCGGCAGGCTGGGGACACGGTGACATCGGTGGTGGCAGTGGCAGGGGCGGCAGGCTGGGGACACGGTGACATCGGTGGTGGCAGTGACAGGGGCGGCAGGCTGGGGACACGGTGACATCGGTGGTGGCGGTGACAGGAGCGGCAGGCTGGGGACACGGTGACATCGGTGGTGGCGGTGACAGGGGTGGCAGGCTGGGGACACGGTGACATCGGTGGGGGCGGTGACAGGGGCGGCAGGATGGGGACACGGTGACATCGGTGGTGGCAGTGGCAGGGGCGGCAGGCTGGGGACACGGTGACATCGGTGGTGGCAGTGACAGGGGCGGCAGGCTGGGGACACGGTGACATCGGTGGGGGCGGTGACAGGGGTGGCAGGCTGGGGACACGGTGACATCGGTGGTGGCGGTGACAGGGGCGGCAGGCTGGGGACACGGTGACATCGGTGGTGGCGGTGACAGGGGTGGCAGGCTGGGGACACGGTGACATCGGTGGTGGCGGTGACAGGGGCGGCAGGCTGGGGACACGGTGACATCGGTGGTGGCAGTGACAGGAATGGGATGTCAGAGGTGGCAGGGTGGGGCCATGGGGACACGATGTCGCTGATGTCACCGATGATGTCACCGACGATGTCACCGGTGATGTCCCCGGTGTCACCCCCGCAGTGCTGCCCAGCTTTGAGGTGTCCCTGACCCTCAGCGAGGAGTTCCTGTACATCGACCGCCAGGAGGATTTCCACGTGTCCATCCTGGCCAGGTGACACCTAAATGTCCCCTCTGGGGACAGGGGACAGCTGCCCTGGGGACAGGGGACAGCTCTGCTCTGCTGCTGTCCCCCAGGGGTGGCACGGGGACAGGTTGGAGGGGGACACAGGGTGGCATGGGGACATCGGTGGTGGTGGTGGCAGGGGTGGCATGACAGGGACAAGGGCATGTGGGGGGACAGGATGGCGACATGGGACAATGGGGTGACAGCACGGCGTGAGGACAGGGGTGGCCGGGGTGGGGATGTGCTGGGGACACGGTGACACAGTGGCACACACGGTGACACAGTGACATGGTGACACAGTGATGCACACAGTTGCACGGTGACACAGTCACATGGTGGCACAGTGACATGGTGACACACCGGTGGCTGTCCCCAGGCACCTGTGGGGACAGGAATGGCAGCAATGGGGATGTGAAGGGGCCACACACAGTGACATGGTGACACAGTGACACGGTGACACAATAACATGGTGGCACGGTGACACGGTGGCACAGTGACATGGTGACACGGCCGCACAGTCACGCGGTCACACGGTCACATGGTGGCACGGTGACACAGTGACACACATGGTGACACACGGTGACATGGTGGCACAGTAACACGTTGACATGGTGACACAATAACAGTGACACAGTGACACACACAATGACACAATGACACGGTGACACACAGTGACACACACAGTGACACAGTGACGAAAACAGTGACACGGTGACACACACAGTGACACACGGTGACACACGGTGACACAATGACACGGTGACATGGTGACACCGTGAGACGGTGACACACATGGTGACACGGTGACACAGTGACACAGTGTCATGGTTACACGGTGACACAATGACACAATCACACGGTGACACGGTGACATGATGACACACACAGTGACACAGTGACACACACGGTGACACAGACGGTGACACACACAGTGACACAGTGACACAGTGAGACACACAATGACACGGTGACACGATAACACGGTGACACAGTGACATGATGGCACACACAGCGACACCCACGGTGACGTGGTGACACACAGTGACACAGTGACACGGTGACACAGTGACACACTCGGTGACACACGCAATGACACAGTGACACCCACGGTGACACGGTGACACCCACGGTGACACGGTGACACGCTGGTGGCCGTCCCCAGGTACCTGTACAGGAAGTGCGTGCAGGGCACGGCCTTCGTCCTCTTCGGGGTCATGGTGGACGACGAGAAGAGGAGCATCCCCCAGTCCCTGCAGCGCGTGGCCGTGAGTGACACTGTCCCCAACCCTGTCCCCAACCTTGTCCCCATGTCCCTATGTCCCCAGGTTCAGGACGTGACGCCGAGGCCGTGCTGTCCCCATGTCCTGTGTCCTAACCCTGTCCTAACTCTGTCCCCAACCGTGTCCCCTGACTGTCCCCAGGTTCAGGATGGTGACACCGACACCATGCTGTCCCTAACCCTGTCCCCGTGTCCCCTGACTGTCCCCAGGTTCAGGACGGTGACACCGAGGCCGCGCTGTCCCTAACCCTGTCCCCGTGTCCCCTGCCTGTCCCCAGGTGCAGGACGGTGACACCGAGGCTGCGCTGTCCCTAACCCTGTCCCCGTGTCCCCTGCCTGTCCCCAGGTGCAGGACGGTGACACCGAGGCCGTGCTGTCCCTAACCCTGTCCCTATGTCCCCTGACTGTCCCCAGGTGCAGGACGGTGACACCGAGGCCGCGCTGTCCCTAACCCTGTCCCCATGTCCCCTGCCTGTCCCCAGGTGCAGGACGGTGACACCGACGCTGTGCTGTCCCTAACCCTGTCCCCGTGTCCCCTGACTGTCCCCAGGTTCAGGACGGTGACACCGAGGCCGCGCTGTCCCTAACCCTGTCCCCGTGTCCCCTGCCTGTCCCCAGGTGCAGGACGGTGACACCGAGGCTGCGCTGTCCCTAACCCTGTCCCCGTGTCCCCTGCCTGTCCCCAGGTGCAGGACGGTGACGCCGAGGCCGCGCTGTCCCTAACCCTGTCCCCGTGTCCCCTGCCTGTCCCCAGGTGCAGGACGGTGACACCGAGGCCGCGCTGTCCCTAACCCTGTCCCCATGTCCCCTGACTGTCCCCAGGTGCAGGACAGTGACACCAAGGCTGCGCTGTCCCTAACCCTGTCCCCGTGTCCCCTGCCTGTCCCCAGGTTCAGGACGGTGACACCGAGGCCGCGCTGTCCCTAACCCTGTCCCCGTGTCCCCTGCCTGTCCCCAGGTGCAGGACGGTGACACCGAGGCCGCGCTGTCCCTAACCCTGTCCCCATGTCCCCTGCCTGTCCCCAGGTGCAGGACGGTGACACCGACGCTGTGCTGTCCCTAACCCTGTCCCCGTGTCCCCTGCCTGTCCCCAGGTTCAGGACGGTGACACCGAGGCCGTGCTGTCCCTAACCCTGTCCCCGTGTCCCCTGCCTGTCCCCAGGTGCAGGACGGTGACGCCGACGCCGTGCTCTCCATGGCTCACCTGCGCGAGCGCTTCCCCAACCCCCAGGAGCTGGTGGGACACTCCCTCTATGTCACTGTCACCGTCGTCACCGAGTCAGGTCTGTGCGGGGACACGGGGGGACACGGGGGACAGGGACAGCAAGGGGTACAGGGAGCCCAGGTGACAGTGCGATGTCCCCACAGGCAGTGACATGGTGGAGGCCCAGCGCGGTGGCATCCAGATCGTGACGTCCCCCTACAGCATCCACTTCACCCGCACCCCCAAGTACTTCAAGCCGGGGATGCCCTTTGACCTCACGGTTGGTGACATCCTGGGGACAGCGGTGGTGGCACAGGGTGCGGGGCTGGGGGAGAAGTCCCTGGGTGATGTCCCCGTGTCACCTGAGACGGGCTGGGGACCGTGGGCTGTCCCTGTGTCACTGGGGTGGCCCTTCCTGGTGGCAGTGTCACTTCCCAGTGCCACCATCCCTTCCTGGTGCCACAACCCCTTCCCAGTGCCACCACCCTTTCCCAGTGTCATTGTCCCTTCCTAGCGCCAATGTCACTTCCCACAGTCCCTTGTTGGTGTGACAACCCCTTCCCAGTATCATTGTCCCTTCCCAGTGTCCCTTCCCAGTGCCACCACCCCTTCCTGGTGTGACAACCCCTTCCCAGTGCCACCACCCTTTCCCAGAGCCGATGCCACTTCCCAGTGTCCCTTCCCAGTGTCCCTTTCCCAGTGTCATTGTCCCTTCCCAGTGCCACCGCCCCTTCCCAGTGTCATTGCCCGTTCCCAGTGCCAATGTCACTTCCCACGGTCCCTTGTTGGTGTGACAACCCCTTCCCAGTATCATTGTCCCTTCCCAGTGTCCCTTCCCAGTGCCACCACCCCTTCCCAGTGTCCCCTTCCCAGTGTCACCGCCCCTTCCTGGTGCCACCACCCCTTCCCAGTGCCACCGTCCTTTCCCAGAGCCGATGCCACTTCCCAGTGTCCCTTCCCAGTGTCCCTTCCCAGTGCCACCATCCCTTCCTGGTGCCACCATCCTTTCCCAGTGCCACCACCCTTTCCCAGAGCCGATGTCACTTCCCAGTGTCCCTTCCCAGTGCCACCGCCCCTTCCCAGCGTCCCTTCTTGGTGCCACCACCCCTTCCCAGTGCCACCACCCCTTCCCAGTGTCCCTTCTTGGTGCCACCACCCCTTCCCAGTGCCACCACCCCTTCCCAGTGTCCCTTTCCCAGTGCCACCACCCTTTCCCAGTATCATTGTCCCTTCCCAGCGTCCCTTCCCTCCCTCCACGTCCCCAGGTGACGTCCCCGCGTCCCCCGGTGTCCCCTCCAGGTCTATGTCACCAACCCCGACCAGTCGCCGGCGCCGCGTGTCACCGTCCAGGCCGACGGCTTCCAGGGCCAGGTGTCCACCCAGCAGGACGGCACGGCCAGGCTGGTCCTCAACATGCCGGCCAACAAGGACAGCGTCCCCATCACCGTGAGTGGGGACACCGCGGGGTGACACCGCGGCCGGGGTGGCCGAGGGCGTGGGGACGTCACCCTGGGGTTGAGGTGGCTGAGATGTCCGGGGTGAGCCATGGTTGCGACCACCAAGGACGGCAGGCTGGACATCCGTGGTGGCCCCAAGGGTCATCCTGGTCAATGGTCATTGGCCAAAAACCCAGAATGGCCAAGGTGACCCCGGGGCTGAGGTGGGTGCGGTGGTCAAGATGTCCAGAGTGACCGAGGAGTGGGACTGTCCTGGTCACCGCCGGCCAAGGACGAGGTCAGGCTGACCACTGTGGCCAACTCAGTTGGGATGACCAGGACATGAGAGTGACCAAGGACCAGGGGTGGAGGTGTCCACAGTGGTCAGTTGTCCATGTGGCCAGGGTCACCAGTGACCAGGAACTGGGATGGCCAAAGTCAGGGAGGTGAAAGTGACCAAGATGTTGAGGATGGCCAAGGGTCAAGGTCAGGGGGGCCACCGTGGTTGAGTGACCAAGACATCCAAGGTGGTCAGTTTGACCACAGAGATGGTCACCAAGGACCAGGGCACCAGGAAGGGGCAGGGAGACCATGATGGACAAGACCTCTGTGGTGGACAAGACCTTCATTGTGGCCAAGACCTCCATGATGGCCAAGACCTCTGTGGTGGCCAAGACCTCCATGATGGTCAAGACCTCCATGATGGCCAAGACCAATATGGTGGCCAAGGCCTCCGTGGTGGTCAAGATCAATATGGTGGTCAAGATCTCCATGATGGTCTAGACCAATATGGTGGCCAAGGCCTCTGTGATGGTCAAGATCAATATGGTGGTCAAGACCTCCATGATGGTCAAGGTCAATATGGTGGCCAAGGCCTCTGTGATGGTCAAGATCAATATGGTGGTCAAGACCTCCATGATGGTCAAGGTCAATATGGTGGCCAAGGCCTCCGTGATGGTCAAGACCTCCATGATGGCAAAGATTTCCATGGTGGCCAGGACCTTTACAGTGGCTAAGACCTCCATAGTGGCCAAAATCCCCATGGTGACCAACAAACCTCCATGATGGCCAAGACCTTCATGGTGGCCAACACACCTCCATGGTGGCCAGGACCTCCATGGAACCTCTGTGGTGGCCAAGACCTCCATAGAACCTCTACAGTGGCCAAGACCTCCACAATGGCCAAGACCTCTGTGGTGGCCAAAGTCCCCATGATGACCAACACACCTCCATGATGGCCAACCCATCCCTGTGATGGCCAGGACCTCTATGGTGGCCAACACACCTCCATGGTGGCCAGGACCTCCATGAAACCTCTGTGGTGGCCAAGACCTCCACCATGGTGGCCAACACACCTCCATGATGGCCAGGACCTCCATGAAACCTCTGTAGCGGCCAAGACCTCCATGGAACCTCTATGATGTCCAAGTCCTCCATGGTGGCCAAGACCTTTGTGGTGGCCAACACACTTCCATGATGGCCAAGCCCTCCATGGAACCTCTGTGGTGGCCAAGACCTCCACAATGGTGGCCAACACAACTCCATGATGGCCAAGGCCTCCATGGAACTTTGATGGTGGCCAAGACCTCCACAATGGTTTCCAACACACCTCCACGGTGGCCAAGCCCTCCATGGAACCTCTCTGGTGTCCGAGCCCTCCGCGCTGACCCCTCCCACGCCCATGTCCCTCCCCGCTGACCGCGTGTCACCGTGTCCCCGTCCCAGGTGCGCACGGCCCAGCCGGGGCTGCCGGCGGCGCGCCAGGCCTCGCGGCAGATGACGGCCCAGGCCTACCGCAGCCAGGCCAACTCCGGAAACTTCCTGCACCTGGCGGTGGCCAGCACCGAGCTGAAGCCCGGGGACAACCTGGCCATCAACTTCCACCTCAAGACCAACGACAACAAAGTCCGCAACTCCGTCCCCTTCTTCACCTACCTGGTGGGTACCCGTGGATGACCGCTGGTCACACAGCTTGACCACTTGGAGGTCTAGGTGGCCACTGAGCTTGATCACCTGGGTGTCCAGGTGGCCACCAAGCTTGACCACCTGGATGTCCAGGTGTCCACCAAGCTTGACCCCCTGCATGTCCAGGTGCCCACCAAGCTTGACCACCTGGGTGTTCAGGTGGCCACCAAGCTTGAGCACCTGGATGTCCAGGTGGCCACCAAGCTTGACCCCCTGCATGTCCAGGTGCCCACCAAGCTTGACCACCTGGGTGTTCAGGTGGCCACCAAGCTTGAGCACCTGGAGGTCCAGGTGGACACCAAGCTCGACCAGCTGGACATCCAGCTGGCCTCCAAGCTTGACCGCCTGGATGGTCACGTGTCCACCAAGCTTGACCACCCGGGTGTCCAGGTGTCCACCAAGCCCTGGTTTCTCGCAGATCATGAGCAAGGGCCGCATCCTCCGCGCCGGCCGGCAGCCGCACGAGGCCGGCCAGAGCCTGGTGACCATGGTCTTGCCGGTGACCCCCGAGCTCATCCCGTCCTTCCGGGTCGTGGCCTACTACTTCGTGCTGCCCGGAGAGATCGTGGCCGACTCCGTCTGGGTGGACGTCAAGGACACCTGCATGGGCACCGTCAGTGTCCCCACCCGGCCCCGGGGGCAGGGGGGGGGCTTGGTGACCTTGGGTGGGCCTCGGTGGTGGCCGGAGTGGTCCTTGAGGTGGCCCTTGAGGGGTCTGGGTGGCCCTGGATGTGACTGGGGGGAACCTTGAGGGACCTGGGAAGTCCTTCAGGAGTTTGGGGGTTCCTTGAGGGTCTTGGGAGGTCCTTGAGGGATCTGGGAGGTCCTTGAGGAGTCTGGGGGTTCCTTGAGGGTCTTGGGAGGTCCTTGGGGGGTTTGGGTGGTCCTTTGAGGGATCTGGGAGGTCCTTGAGGAGTTTGGGGGTTCCTTGAGGGTCTTGGGAGGTCCTTTGAGGGATCTGGGAGGTCCTTAAGGAGTCTGGGGGTTCCTTGAGGAGTTTGGGAGGTCCTTTGAGGGGTCTGGGAGGTCCTTGAGGAGTTTGGGGGTTCCTTGAGGGTCTTGGAAGGTCCTTTGAGGGATCTGGGAGGTCCTTGAGGAGTTTGGGGGTTCCTTGAGGGGTTTGAGAGGAGGTCCTTTGAGGGGTCTGGGAGGTCCTTGAGGGGTCTGGGAGGTCCTTGAGGGGTCTGGGAGGTCCTTGAGGGGTTTGGGAGGTCCTTTGGGGGGTTTGGGTGGTCTTGAGGTACCTGGGGGTCTTTTGATGGGTTTGGGGGACCCTTGAGGGTCCTGGGAGATCCTTGAGGGGCTTGAGGGACTTCTGGAAGGGTTTGGGGGACCCTTGAGGGACCTGGGGGTTCTTGAGGGATTTTCGGGGTCCTTGAGGGGCTTGGGTGGCCTTGAGGGACCTGGGGCACCTTTGGAAGGGTTTGGAGGGACCTCGAGGTCATTGGAGACCTTTGGGAGGGCTTGAGGGGACCTTGAGGGACCTGGGGTGTCCCCTGGTGGGGATTTGGTGTCACCTGGGTGGCTTTGGACACTCCCTGAGGAGCTTGGACATCCCCTGGGTGGCCCTGGGGACCCAGTGGTGGCCCAGACACGAAGCCCGTGGCCACCAACTGCCCCTGGAGCTCGGGCCTTGGTGTCCCCCGTGACGGCGGCGGGGGGGGAGGACGAAGGTGGCATTTGGGGACACCTTGGGGACGTCACCTTCTCCACGTCCGTGGCAGCTGGTGGTGAAGGGGGCGACGGAAGGTGACAACCGCGACCACAAGCCGGGGACACCGATGAGGCTGCGCATCGAGGGCGACCACAAGGCCCACGTGGGGCTGGTGGCCGTGGACAAGGGCGTCTTCGTCCTCAGCAAGAGGAACAAGCTCACCCAGACACGGGTGGGTGGCCCTGTGCCCCATGTCCCCAAGGGGTGACCGTCATGGTCGTCCCCTGGTGGTGGCCATCATGGTTGTCCCCACTGTCCCCTGGTGGTGGCCATCATGGTTGTCCCCACTGTCCCCTGGTGGTGGCCATCATGGTGGTCCCCGCTGTCGCCTGGTGGTGGCCATCATGGTGGTCCCCACTGTCCCCTGGTGGTGGCCATCATGGTTGTCCCTGTCCCCGCTGTCCCCTGGTGGTGGCCATCATGGTGGTCCCCACTGTCCCCTGGTGGTGGCCATCATGGTGGTCCCCACTGTCCCCTGGTGGTGGCCATCATGGTTGTCCCTGTCCCCGCTGTCCCCTGGTGGTGGCCATCATGGTGGTCCCCACTGTCCCCTCGTGGTGGCCATCATGGTTGTCCCTGCTGTCTCCTGGTGGTGGCCATCACAGTTGTCCCTGTCCTTGTTGTCCCCTGTCCCCTGATGGTGACCTTGGACAAGGGCATCTTTGTCCTCGGCAAGAGGAACAAGTTCACCCAGACACGGGTGGGTGGCCCTGTCCCCAGTGTCCCCAGCATCCTTGGGTGGTGGCCATCATGGTTGTCCCTGTCCCCGCTGTCCCCTGGTGGTGGCCATCATGGTTGTCCCCGCTGTCTCCTGGTGGTGGCCATCACTGTTGTCCTCGTCCTTGCTGTCCCTGGGTGGTGGCCATCATGGTTGTCCCCGCTGTCCCCTGGTGGTGACCATCACAGTTGTCCCCATCCCCTCTGTCCCTGAGTGGTGGCCATCATAGTTGTCCCTGTCCCCGCTGTCCCCTGATGGTGACCGTCACAGCTGTCCCCATCACCCTTGGGTGGTGGCAGTGGCCATCACGACTGTCCCCATCATCCCCAAGTGGTGGCAGTGACCATCACGGCTGTCCTGCTGTCCTCGAGTGGTGGCACTGACCATCACAGCTGTCCTGCTGTCCTCGAGTGGTGGCGGTGGCCGTCCCAGGTGTCCTGCTGTCCCTGGGTGGTGGCGGTGGCCATCACAGCTGTCCCTGTCCCCACCGTCCTTGGATGGTGGCAGTGGCCATCACGGCTGTCCCCTGTGGGCGCAGGTTTGGGACACGGTGGAGAAAAGTGACATCGGCTGCACGCCGGGCAGCGGCAGGGACAACGTCGGCGTCTTCACGGACGCCGGCCTGAGCCTGGCCACCAACGTCCAGGTGACCACGCCCCAGCGCTCAGGTAGGACTGGTGGGGACACCTGTGGTGACACCTTGGGGACAGCTGTGGTGGCACCTCGGGGACACGGGGGTGGCACCTCGGGGATGTGACACCTCGGGGATGGGGCGGGTGATGGGATGGTGGAGGAGGTGGCAGCTCGGGGATGGAGGAGGTGACATCGCAGGGTTGGAGGAGGTGACACTTCAAGCATGTGGCACCTCAGGGACAGGGGGAGGTGGCACCTTGGGGACAGGGGAGGTGACATCTCAGGGTCGGAAGTGGTGACTTCTCAGGGATGGAGAAGGTGGCACTGGGCATGTGTCACCTTGGGGATGGAGGAGGTGACATCTCAGGGATGGAGGAGGTGACATTTAGGGATGTGATGACGCCTGGAGGACGCTGATGGTGACACCTCCAGGATGTGACATTCCGAGTGTGTGGCAGTGTGACACCTCAGGGACGGGGGAGGTGACACCTTGGGGATGGGGCGGTGACCCTGACCTTTGGGATGTGTCACCTGGGACACGGCGGGGTCCTGACCGGTGTCCCCTCTGTCCCCAGAGGTCCTGTGTCCCCAGCCGGCCAAACGCAAGCGCCGCTCGCTGGCACTCGCCGAGTACAAGGGCACCAAGGGTAGGTGGCACCGCGGTGTCCCTTGTCCCCAAGGGCAGTGTCCTGTGCCCCTGGGGTCACCAGGGTGTCCCTTGTCCCCGAGGTCATCAGGGTGTCCCTTGTCCCTGAGGCTGCCAAAGTGTCCCATGTCCCTGAGGGACACCAATGTCCCATGTCCCACAGCAGCCCCTGTCCCAAACGCCACCAGAGTGTCCCACATCCCTGAGGGCCACCAGTCTCCCATGTCCCTGAGGGCCACCAGTGTCCCATGTCCCTGAGGGCCACCAGTGTCCCATGTCCCTGAGGGCCACCAGAGTGTCCCATGTCCCTGAGGGCCACCAGTGTCCCATGTTCCTGAGGGCCACCAGAGCGTCCAATGTCCCTGAGGGCCACCAGTGTCCCATGTTCCTGAGGGCCACCAGTCTCCCATGTCCCTGAGGGCCACCAGTGTCCCATGTCCCTGAGGGCCACCAGAGCGTCCAATGTCCCTGAGGGCCACCAGTGTCCCATGTTCCTGAGGGCCACCAGTGTCCCATGTCCCTGAGGGCCACCAGAGCGTTCCATGTCCCTGAGGGCCACCAGTGTCCCATGTTCCTGAGGGCCACCAGTGTCCCATGTCCCTGAGGGCCACCAGTCTCCCATGTCCCTGAGGGCCACCAGTGTCCCATGTTCCTGAGGGCCACCAGAGTGTTCCATGTCCCTGAGGGCCACCAGTGTCCCATGTTCCTGAGGGCCACCAGTGTCCCATGTTCCTGAGGGCCACCAGAGCATCCCATGTCCCTGAGGGCCACCAGAGCGTCCCATGTCCCTGAGGGCCACCAGTGTCCCATGTTCCTGAGGGCCACCAGAGTGTTCCATGTCCCTGAGGGCCACCAGTGTCCCATGTCCCTGAGGGCCACCAGTGTCCCATGTTCCTGAGGGCCACCAGTGTCCCATGTCCCTGAGGGCCACCAGTCTCCCATGTCCCTGAGGGCCACCAGAGCGTCCCATGTCCCTGAGGGCCACCGGTGTCCCATGTTCCTGAGGGCCACCAGTGTCCCATGTCCCTGAGGGCCACCAGAGCGTTCCATGTCCCTGAGGGCCACCAGTGTCCCATGTTCCTGAGGGCCACCAGTGTCCCATGTTCCTGAGGGCCACCAGAGTGTCCCCTGTTCCAAAGGCCACCAGTGTCCCATGTCCCAACGACTGCCTGAGTTTCCCATATCCCAAGAGCCACCAGAGTGTCCCACGCCCCCGAGGTCCCCATTCCCAAGAGCCACCAGAGTGTCCCATGTCCCTGAGAGCCACCAGAGTGTCCCATGACCCTGAGGGCCACCAGAGTGTCCCACATCCCTGAGGGCCACCAGAGTGTCCCATGACCCTGAGGGCCACCAGAATGTCCCACACCCCCAAGTGCCACCAGAGTGTCCCATGACCCTGAAAGCCACCAGAGCATCCCATGTCCCTGAGGGCCACCAGAGTGTCCCCTGTCCCAAAGGCCACCAGTGTCCCATGACCCTGAGGGCCACCAGAGTGTCCCACACCCCCAAGAGACACCAGAGTGTTCCATGTCCTTGAGTGTGACCAGAGTGTCCCATGACCCTGAGAGCCACCAGAGTGTCCTACATATCTGAGAGCCACCAGAATGTCCCACACCCCCGAGGTCCCCATTCCCAAGAGCCACCAGAGTGTCCCACGTCCCTGAGAGCCACCAAAGTGTCCCATGACCCTGAGAGCCACCAGAGTGTCCCACATCCCTGAGGGCCACCAAAGTGTCCCATGACCCTGAGAGCCACCAGAGTGTCCCACATCCCTGAGAGCCACCAGAATGTCCCACACCCCCAAGAGACACCAGAGTGTTCCATGTCCTTGAGTGTGACCAGAGTGTCCCATGACCCTGAGAGCCACCAGAGTGTCCTACATATCTGAGAGCCACCAGAATGTCCCACACCCCCGAGGTCCCCATTCCCTAGAGCCACCAGAGTGTCCCACGTCCCTGAGAGCCACCAGAGTGTCCCATGACCCTGAGAGCCACCAGAGTGTCCCACATCCCTGAGGGCCACCAAAGTGTCCCATGACCCTGAGAGCCACCAGAGTGTCCCATGACCCTGAGGGCCACCAGAATGTCCCACTCCCCCAAGTGCCACCAGAGTGTCCCCCACGTGTCCCGCTGTCCGGCAGCGGCCGAGTACTCGGACAAGCTGGAGCGGAGGTGCTGCGAGGACGGGATGAAGGAGAACCCGATGGGGCACAGCTGCGAGCAGAGGAGCGGCTACATCCAGGAGGGCGACGCCTGCGTCCGCGCCTTCCTCGACTGCTGCCGATACATCAAGGCCAAGCGCGACCAGCTGAACATGTCCCCCAGCACCGGCCTGGCCAGAAGCAAGTGTTGGGGCGTGGAGGGGCGGGAGAAGGTTTGGGGAGGTCGGGAGAACCTTGGGTGGAGCTCGGGTGAAGCTGAGGTGTTTTTGTGGAGTGAAGCTCGGGTGAAGGTCGGATGTTCCTTGGTGAAGGTCAGGTGAACCTCAGGCGTTCCTTGGGTGTTCCTCAGGTGGAGCTGGGGAGTGTCTTGGGTGTTCTTTGGTGAAGGTCAGGAGAACCTTGAGTGTTCCTTGGGTGTTCCTTGGTGAAGGTCAGGTGAACCTTGGGTGTTCCTTGGTGTTCTTTGGGTGTTCCTTGGGTGTTCTGTGGACTTTCCTTGGACTTCCCTTGGACTTTCCCTGGGGGAAGGTCAGGTGAACCTCAGGCATTCCTCAAGTGTTCCTCAGGTGGAGCTTGGGTGAAGGTTGAGAGGGTCTGGGGCGGGTTTTGGTGAAGCTCGGGTGAAGCTGAGGTGTTTTTGTGGAGTGAAGCTCGGGTGAAGGTCAGATGTTCCTTGGTGAAGGTCAGGTGAACCTTGGGTGTTCCTTGGTGTTCCTTGGGTGTTCCTTGGACTACTTTCCTTGGACTTTCCCTGGGAGAAGGTCAGGTGAACCTCAGGCGTTCCTTGGGTGTTCCTCAGGTGGAGCTGGGGGTTGTCTTGGGTGTTCTTTGGTGAAGGTCAGGTGTTCCTTGGGTGTTCCTTGGGTGTTCCTTGGGTGTTCCTTGGTGAAGGTCAGGTGAACCTTGGGTGTTCTTTGGACTTTCCTTGGGGGAAGCTCAGGTGAACCTCAGGCACTCCTGGGGTGTCCCTCAGGTGGAGCTTGGGTGAAGGTTGGGGGGGTCTTGGGTAGGTTTTGAGGAACCTCAGGTGAAGTTGAGGCATTTTTCTGGAGCAAAGCTCGGGTGAAGCTCGGATGTTCCTTGGGTGTTGCTCAGGTGGAGCTTGAGTGAAGGTTGGGTGGGTCTTGAGTGGGGTTTGGGTGGATTTTGGGGAACCTCAGGTGAAGTTGAGGCATTTCTCTTGAGCAAAGCTTGGGTGAAGGTTGCGTGTTCTTTGGGTGCTCCTTGGTGAAGGTCAGGAGAACCTTGGGTGTTCCTCAGGTGGACCTTGGGTGGGTTTAGGGTGTTCCTTGCTGCACCTCAGGTGAAGCTGAGTTATTTTTCTTGAGCAAAGTTTCGGTGAAGGTTGAATGTTCCTTGGGTCAACCTTGGTGAAGGTCAGGTGAACCTTCAGTGTCCCTTGGATTTTCCTTGGATTTTCCTTCGACTTTCCTTGGACTTTCCTTGGGGGCAGCTCAGGTGAACCTCAGGCACTCCTGGGGTGTCCCTCAGGTGGAGCTCGGGTGAAGGTTGGGAGTGTCCTGGGTGGGTTTTGGGCACTCCTTGGGTCAAGGTCAGGTGACCCTCGGGCGTTCCTTGGACAGCCCTTGGATGAACATTGGGAAACGCTTGAGTGACAGTTGGGTGACATTACTTGGGCAAGACGAGGGGTGGCACTGGGGTGACGCTGGGTGACGCTGGGTGACGCTGGGGTAACACCGGGGTGGCACTGGGGTGACGCTGGGTTGATGCTGGGCAACATGGGTGACGCTAGGTGGGACTGGGTGGCATGGGTGGCACTGAGGTGACACTGGGTGACACTGGGTTGACACTCGGTGACACCAGGTGACGCGGTTGACACCGGTGTGGCACTGAGGTTACGCTGGGTGACACCGGGTGATGCTGGGTGGCACTGGGTGACGCTGGGTGACACCAGGGTGACACTGGGGGACACAGTTGACACCGGAGTGACACTGGGTGATGCTGGATGACACCGGGGTGACACTGGGGTGACACTGGGGTGACACCGGGTGACACCAGGGTGACACTGGGTAATACCAGGGTGACACTGGGTGACACCGGGGTGACACCGGGGTGACACCAGGGTGACACTGGGTAATACCGGGGTGACACTGGGTGACACTGGGTGACACCGGGGTGACACTGGGGTGACACCGCGTGACACCGGGGTGACACGGGTGACACTGGGCGGCGCTGGGGTGACACCGGGGTGACACCGGGTGACACCAGGGTGACACCAGGGTGACACTGGGTAATACCGGGGTGACACCGGGGTGACACTGGGGTGGCACGGGTGACACTGGGCGGCGCTGGGGTGACACCGGGGTGACACCGGGTGACACCAGGGTGACACCAGGGTGACACTGGGTAATACCGGGGTGACACCGGGTGACACCAGGGTGACACCAGGGTGACACTGGGTGACACCGGGGTGACACCGGGTGACACCAGGGTGACACCAGGGTGACACTGGGTGACACTGGGGTGACACCAGGGTGACACTGGGTGACACCGGGGTGACACCGGGGTGACACCAGGGTGACACTGGGGTGACACGGGTGACACTGGGTGACACCGGGGTGACACCGGGGTGACACGGGTGACACTGGGCGGCGCTGGGGTGATACCGGCTCCGCTCAGGGCTCGCGGCCGTGCGTCCCCGATCGCGAGGGCCGATGCCACCACCACCCCCAGGCCAGGAGGAGGACGATCTCTTCTCGTCCGACGACGGAATCGCCTCCAGGAGCCTCTTCCCCGAGAGCTGGATGTGGCAGGTGGAGCAGCTGAACGAGCCGCCCAACGAGCTGGGGTGAGCCTGGGGACCTCCTGGGCCACCACCGTCACCCCACGGCCATGGTCACCCTGTCCCCATCCAGTGTGGACATCTCTGGGGACCAGGCCTGGCTGGAGTGAGCCTGGGGACCTCCTGGGCCACCACTGTCACCCCACGGCCATGGTCACCCTGTCCCCGTCCAGTGTGGACATCTCTGGGGACCAGGGAGGTCCCACTGTGGGTTTGGGATGTCTCTGGGGACAGGAAAGGTCTCACCGTGGGTTGGGGATGTCTTTGGGGACCAGGGAGGTCCCTCTGTGGGTCTGGGACATCTCTGGGGACCAGGCCTGGCTGGAGTGAGCCTGGGGACCTCCTGGGCCACCACCGTCACCCCACGGCCACGGTCACCCTGTCCCCATCCAGTGTGGACATCTCTGGGGACCAGGCCGGGCTGGGGTGAGCCTGGGGACCTCCTGGGCCACCACTGTCACCCCATGGCCACGGTCACCCTGTCCCCATCCAGTGTGGACATCTCTGGTGACCAGGCCGGGCTGGGGTGAGCCTGGGGACCTCCTGGGCCACCACTGTCACCCCACGGCCATGGTCACCCTGTCCCCGTCCAGTGTGGACATCTCTGGGGACCAGGGAGGTCCCACTGTGGGTTTGGGATGTCTCTGGGGACAGGAAAGGTCTCACCGTGGGTTGGGGATGTCTTTGGGGACCAGGGAGGTCCCTCTGTGGGTCTGGGACATCTCTGGGGACCAGGCCTGGCTGGAGTGAGCCTGGGGACCTCCTGGGCCACCACCGTCACCCCACGGCCACGGTCACCCTGTCCCCATCCAGTGTGGACATCTCTGGGGACCAGGCCTGGCTGGGGTGAGCCTGGGGACCTCCTGGGCCACCACTGTCACCCCATGGCCACGGTCACCCTGTCCCCGTCCAGTGTGGACATCTCTGGGGACCAGGCCAGGCTGGGGTGAGCCTGGGGACCTCCTGGGCCACCACCGTCACCCCACGGCCACGGTCACCCTGTCCCCATCCAGTGTGGACATCTCTGGGGACCAGGCCAGGCTGGAGTGAGCCTGGGGACCTCCTGGGCCACTCTGTCACCCCACGGCCACGGTCACCCTGTCCCCGTCCAGTGTGGACATCTCTGGTGACCAGGCCTGGCTGGGGTGAGCCTGGGGACCTCCTGGGCCACCACTCTGTCACCCCATGGCCATGGTCACCCTGTCCCCATCCAGCTGGGACATCTCCATCCAGCTCGGACATCTCTGGAGACCAGAGATGGTCACCCCAGATCCTGACAAAGGTCACCATTGACCTCCCGGTCCGTCCTCAGGACTTCTTGGTCCACTCAGGGGTCATCTCCAAGCTCCTGGTCCTGCCTGGGGGGTGGGGTCAGTGGGTCCGGGACATCTCTGGGGACCAGGGGAAGTCCATCTGTGGCTTTGGGACATCTGTGGGGACAGGAAAGGTCTCACTGCAGGTTTGGGACATCTTTGGGGACCAGGGAAGTCCCATGGTGGGTTTGGGGACATCTTTGGGGTTCAGGGAGGTCCCACTGTGGGTCTGGGACACCTGTGGACACCAGGGAAGTCCAGCTGTGGGTCTGGGACCTCTCTGAAGAGCAGGGCAACCCCGTGGTGACACCCCCTGAGCCTGGCCTGGGGTGGGCCGTGACCCCCTTGGTCACTCCTTGGTCACTCCTTGGTCATCGTTGGTCACTCCTCGGTCACTCCAGGGTCTCGGCCAAGACGCTGCCCGTCTACCTGAAGGACTCCATCACCACCTGGGAGGTCCTGGCCGTCAGCCTGTCCCCCTCCAAAGGTACGGGGCCAGGGAGGACCAGGGGGGTCCTGGGGTCAGCAGAATGTCCCCAAACCTTCTGGGGGGGTCCCCGAGACCTGAAGGGTCCCCTAAAGCCCGGAGGGGTTCGCTGGCATTTGAGGGTTCCCCAAAAAAATCTGAGCGGGAGATGCCCCAAAGCTTGGTGGCCACCTTGGGGGTTTGAGGGGTCTCCTTGGGACTTGAGGGATCTCCTGGAGGTTGGGAGAATTCCGTGGGATTCGAGGGATCTCCTAAACCTTGGGAGAGCTCTGTGGGGTTTGGTGGATCCCCTAAAGCTTGGGAGGATCCCGCAGTTCTTGATGGATCTCCTAAACTTTGGGAAGTCTCCGTGGGTCTTGAGGGATCTCCTAAAGCTTGGGAGGTTCCCGAAGTTCTTGATGGACCCCCTAAACCTTGAGAGGACTCTGTGGGGTCTTGATGGATCCCCTAAACTTTGGGAGGAGTCCATGGAACTTGAGGGAATCTCCTCAACTTTGGGATTCAAGGGGTCTCCTAAAACTTGGGAGGACATTGGGGTCTTGATGGATCCCCTAAACCTTGGGAAGATCCCACCGTTCTTGATGGATCCCCCAAACCTTAGGAGGACTCTGTGGGTCTTGAGGGATCACCTAAACCTTTGGAGGACTCTGGGGTCTTGATGGATCCCCTCAATTTTAAGAGGATCCCCCAGTTCCTGATGGATCCCCTAAACCTTGGGAGGACTTTGGGGTCTTGATGGATCCCCTAAACCTTGGGAGAATCCCAAAATTCTTCATGGATCCCCTAAACCTCCTGAGGCCTCCCTGGACATCCCGGGCAGCCCTGAAGGCCTCGGGACCACCCTGGGGACACTCGAGTCGTCCCCCCCCCACCCCGTGGCGTGTCCCCCGTGTCCCCAGGGCTGTGCGTGGCCGACCCTTACGAGATCACGGTGATGAAGGAGTTCTTCATCGACCTCCGCCTGCCCTACTCGGTGGTGAGGAACGAGCAGGTGGAGATCCGCGCCATCCTCTACAACTACTGGCTGCACGACATCACGGTCAGTCGGGGGACAGGTGGTTTTGGGGTTTTTTTTTTTGGAGGGGGGGGCGGGGGGAGATGAGGTCGTGACCTCGTTGCGGCCACCAGGTGTGACCACGCCCCACCTGTCGCCCCACCAGGTGCGCGTGGAGCTGGTGCACAACCCGGACCTGTGCAGCCCGTCCACGGCCAAGCAGCGCTACCAGCAGGTGCTGCGGATAAAGGCCGAGTCCTCGCGCACCGTGCCCTTCGTCATCGTCCCGCTCAAGCTCGGCCTGCTGGACGTCGAGGTCAAGGCCGCCGTCCGCAACGAGTACGTGGGAGACGGCGTCAAGAAGAAGCTGCGGGTGGTGGTGAGTGGCGCAAAGGGGACCTGGTGGCACTGGTGGACATCAGGATGGACAGCAAGGGACCTGGTGGTACTGATGGACAGCAGGGTGGGACCTGGTGGCATTGATGGACATCAGGATGGACAGCAAGGGACCTGGTGACATTGATGGACAGCAGGGTGGACAGTGGCCAGGCAGACAGGGACCTGGTGGCACTGGTGGACGTCAGGGTGGGACCTGGTGGCACTGATGGACATCAGGCTGGGTGGTGGCATTGATGGACATCAGGATGGACAGCAAGGGACCTGGTGACACTGATGGACATCAGGCAGGACAGTGACCAGGCAGAGAGGGACCTGGTGGTACTGATGGACATCAGGGTGGGATCTGGTGGCACTGATGGACATCAGGATGGACAGAAAGGGACCTGGTGACATTGATGGGCAGCAGGGTGGACAGTGACCAGGCAGACAGGGACCTGGTGGCACTGATGGACATCAAGCTGGGTGGTGGCATTGATGGACATCAGGATGGACAGAAAGGAACCTGGTGACACTGATGAACATCAAGCAGGACAGTGACCAGGCAGAGAGGCACCTGGTGGCACTGGTGGACATCAGGGTGGGACCTGGTGGCATTGATGGACATCAAGCTGGGTGGTGGCATTGATGGACATCAGGATGGACAGCAAGGGACCTGGTGAAACTGATGGACATCAGGCAGGACAGTGACCAGGCAGACAGGGACCTGGTGGTGCTGGTGGACATCAGGGTGGGATCTGGTGGCACTGATGGACATCAGGATGGACAGAAAGGGACCTGGTGACATTGATGGGCAGCAGGGTGGACAGTGACCAGGCAGACAGGGACCTGGGGGCACTGATGGACATCAAGCTGGGTGGTGGCATTGATGGACATCAGGATGGACAGAAAGGGACCTGGTGACACTGATGGACAGCAGGGTGGACAGTGACCAGGCAGACAGGGACCTGGTGGTGCTGGTGGACATCAGGGTGGGACCTGGTGGCACTGATGGACATCAAGCTGGGTGGTGGCATTGATGGACATCAGGATGGACAGCAAGGGACCTGGTGGCACTGATGGACATCAGGCAGGGTGGTGGCACTGGTGGACATCAGGCTGGGACCTGGTGACCCTGGTGGACATCAGGCAGGACAGTGGCCAGGCGGACAGGGACCTGGTGGCACTGGTGGACAGGTCAGGACGAGGCCGAGTGTGGCCTCCTGGCCGTGTCCCAGTGTGTCACTGGGGTGTCACTGGTTGATACTGGGAGGGGCTGGGGTGGGAGGAGCCCAGCCCCGGCCCCACCCTCAGCGAGACTCCGCCCCACAGCCCGAGGGGATGCGGCTGGAGAAGACGGTGAAGATCGTGGAGCTGGACCCGCAGAACAAGGGAGTCAGTGAGTGACATCTGGGGACAGGAGAGGTCCCAGGGTGGGTCTGGGGACATCTCTGGGGACAGGAGAGATCCCACTGTGGGTTTGGGGCATCTGTGGGGACCAGGGAGGTCCCAGGGTGGCTTTGGGACATCTTTGGGGACCAAGGAGATGCCCCCAAGGTCAGGTTTGGGACAACTTTGAGGACAAGGGACACCCCACCACGGAACTGGGGCACCCCAAGGGTGAAGGGACATCGTGGTGTGGCCCTGAAGGTCTGGAGGGACAAGGGACACCCCGATGTGGGGTGGGGCTGGGTCACCTCGGGGCTGAGCCCTTTGGGGGGGACACGGGGAGGACTTGGGGTCACCCCCGGCCACCCCACCCCACAGATGGGGTGCAGGAGGAGCGGGTGAAGGCCGCGGACCTCTCGGACATCGTCCCCGACACCGAGTCCGAGACCAAAGTCAGCATCCAGGGTGAGCACCGGGAGGGGACAACCTGGGGACAACCCGGGTGGGACAACCTGGGTGGGACATTGGGGTGGGACAAACCTGGGTGGGACAACCTGAGTGGGATAAACCTCAGTGGGACATCCTGGATGGGACATTGGGTGGGACAACCTTGGTGGGACATTGGGGTGGGACATTGGGGTGGGACATCCTGAGTGGGACAAACCTGGGTGGGACATCCCGGTGGGACAACCCGGGTGGGACATTGGGTGGGACAACCTGAGTGGGACAAACCTTGGTGGGACAACCTGGGTGGGACATCCTGGATGGACATTGGGTGGGACATCCTGGGTGAGACAACCCGGGTTGGACATTTGGGTGAGACATTGGGTGAGACATCCTGGGTGGGAAATCTTGGGTGGGACAACCTGGGTGGGACATCGAGGTGGGACATCCCGGGGTGTGACACGTCCCCGTCGTGGCCCAGGCAACCCGGTGTCCATCATCGTGGAGAAGTCCATCGACGGGGACAAGCTGAAGCACCTGATCGTGACGCCGTCGGGCTGCGGCGAGCAGAACATGATCGCCCTGACCCCCACGGTCATCGCCGTCCACTACCTGGACAACACCCAGCAGTGGGAGAACTTCGGCGTCGACCGCCGCGCCGAGGCCATCGAGCTCATCAAGAAAGGTGGGGACGGCCCCGAAAGGTCCAAAAGGTGGTGGGGACGCTCCCAAAAGTGGTGGGGACAGTCCCAAAAGTGGTGGGGATGGTGCCCAAAAGGAGCAAAGTGGTGGGAGTGTCCCCAAAAGGAGTGGGAACGTCCCTAAAAGTGGTGGGAACATCTCCAAAAGTGGTGGGAGCGTCCCTCAGTGTCCTCTCTGGGGTCACAGAACGTCCCCGCCATCCGAGGCGGTCTCCGAAGGAGACCTGGGTGGGGTGACGCCGGTTCGGGGTTTCCAGAGTGACTGGTTTGCACTGGGATGGGCTCCAGAGCGGGTTGGTGGCCTGAGGCTTCCCCAGCTTGGGTGGGGGCTCTTTGTGTTGGCCAGCAGTTGGAGGACACTGGTGGCCTGAAGCCACCACTGACCACTCCTCATGTTGACCAACAGTTGGAGGACACTGGTGGCCTGAAGCCACCACTGACCACTCCTCATGTTGACCAACAGTTGGAGGACACTGGTGGCCTGAAGCCACCACTGACCACTCCTCATGTTGACCAACAGTTGGAGGACACTGGTGGCCTGAAGCCACCACTGACCACTCCTCATGTTGACCAACAGTTGGAGGACACTGGTGGCCTGAGGCCACCACTGGCCAACCCACGTGTTGTCCAGCAGTTGGAGGACATTGGTGGCCTGAGGCCATCTCCTGGACACTCCTTGTGTTGACCAATGGTTGGAAGGCATTGGTGGCCCGAAGCCATCACTGGACCTTGGGTGTCCCTTGAGCCTCCCTTTGGTGTCCCTTGGGTGAAGTTTGGGTGTCTGGTGGGTATCCCTTGGACACTCCTTGCATTGACCAACAGTTGGAGGCCACTGGTGGCCTGAAGCCACCACTGACCACTCCTCATGTTAACCAACAGTTGGAGGACACTGGTGGCCTGAAGCCACCACTGACCACTCCTCATGTTGACCAAGAGTTGGAGGACACTGGTGGCCTGAAGCCACCACTGACCACTCCTCATGTTGACCAACGGTTGGAGGACACTGGTGGCCTGAAGCCACCACTGACCACTCCTCATGTTGACCAACAGTTGGAGGACACTGGTGGCCTGAGGCCACCACTGGCCAACCCACGTGTTGTCCAGCAGTTGGAGGACATTGGTGGCCTGAGGCCATCTCCTGGACACTCCTTGTGTTGACCAATGGTTGGAAGGCATTGGTGGCCCGAAGCCATCACTGGACCTTGGGTGTCCCTTGAGCCTCCCTTTGGTGTCCCTTGGGTGAAGTTTGGGTGTCTGGTGGGTATCCCTTGGACACTCCTTGCATTGACCAACAGTTGGAGGCCACTGGTGGCCTGAAGCCACCACTGACCACTCCTCATGTTAGCCAACAGTTGGAGGACACTGGTGGCCTGAAGCCACCACTGACCACTCCTCATGTTGACCAAGAGTTGGAGGACACTGGTGGCCTGAAGCCACCACTGACCACTCCTCATGTTGACCAAGAGTTGGAGGACACTGGTGGCCTGAAGCCACCACTGACCACTCCTCATGTTGACCAATGGTTGGAGGACACTGGTGGCCTGAAGCCACCACTGACCACTCCTCATGTTGACCAATGGTTGGAGGACACTGGTGGCCTGAAGCCACCACTGACCACTCCTCATACTGACCAACGTTTGGAGGACCCTGGTGGCCTGAAGCCACTACTGACCACTCCTCATGTTGACCAAGAGCTGGAGGACACTGGTGGCCTGAGGCCACCACTGGCCACCCCTCCCGTTGACCGGTGGCCGTCTCCTGGCAGGTTACACCCAGCAGTTGGCCTTCCGCAAGCCCGACAGCTCCTACGCCGCCTTCATCGGCCGCCCCTCCAGCACCTGGTGAGGGTCCCACCACCACCACAGCCACCACCCCGGGCCAGGTGACACGACACTCAGGTGTCCCTGTCCCCAGGTTGACCGCCTACGTGGTCAAGGTGTTCGCCATGGCCAGGAAGCTGACGGACATCGAGCACAGCGAGATCTGCGGGCCCGTCAAGTGGCTCATCCTCCAGAAGCAGAAGCCCGACGGCGTCTTCCAGGAGGACGCGGCCGTCATCCATAAGGAGATGGTGGTAGGGGGACGCCTCAGCTGGGTCACCAATGGTGGACGAAGCTCTGGGGGACCTCGGGTGGAGCTTGGGTGAAGGGGTGGGAGGTTTTAGGGGGATTTGGGGTGAAGGTCTGGTGGACTTTGGGTGTTCCTTGGACCTTCCTTGGGTGTTCCTCGGGTGTTCCTTGCACCTTCCTGGGGTGAAGGTCGGGTGTTCCTTGGGTGGGTTTTGGGCCTTCCTTGGACTTCCTTTGGGTGAAGGTCGGGTGAACCTCAGGAATCCTCTGGGTGTTCCTTGGGTGAAGTTTGGGTGTTCTTTGGGTGTTTTTGGGTGTTTTTTGGGCGTTCCTTTGGGTGAAGGTCAGGTGAACCTCAGGAATCCTCTGGGTGTTCCTTGGGTGAAGTTTGGGTGGCTTAGAGGTGTTCCTTGGGTGAAGGTCGAGTGTTCCTTGGGTGGTTTTTGGGCGTTCCGTGGACTTTTCTGGGGTGAAGGTCGGGTGAACATCACAAATTTCCTTGGGCATTCCTTGGGTGAAGAGCAGGTGAAGGTCAAGCGTTCCTTGGGTGTCCCTTGAGTGTCCTTTGGGTGAAGTTTGGGTGTCCCTTGGGTGCCCATTGGGTGTCCTTTGGGTGTCCCTTGTGTGAAGTTTGAGTGTCCCTTGGGTCTCCCTTGGGTGTCCCTTGAGTGTCCTTTGGATGTTCCTTGCATGAAGGTCAGGTGAAGGTCAGATATTCTTTGGGTGTCCCTTGGGTGTCCCTTGGCTGAAGTTTGGGTGTCCCTTGGGTGTCCATTTGGGTGTCCCTTGGGTGTCCATTTGGGTGTCCCTTGGGTGTCCATTTGGGTGCCCCTTGGGTGTCCCTTGGGTGTCCATTTGGGTGTCCCTTGGGTGTCCATTAGATGTCCCTTGGGTGTCCCTTGGATGTCCATTAGAGTCCCTTGGGTGTCCCTTGGATGTCCATTAGATGTCCCTTGGGTGTCCCTTGGGCGTCCCTTGGGTGTCCATTTGGGTGTCCCTTGGGTGTCCCTTGGGCGTCCCTTGGGTGTCCCTTGAGTGTCCATTTGGGTGTCCATTAGATGTTCCTTGGGTGTCCCTTGGGTGTCCTTTGGGTGTCCATTAGATGTTCCTTGGGTGTCCCTTGGGTGTCCGTTTGGGTGTCCCTTGGGTGTCCATTAGATGTCCCTTGGGTGTCCCTTGGGTGTCCCTTGGGCATCCCTTGGGTGTCCCTTGGCTGAAGTTTGGGTGTCCCTTGGGTGTCCATGAGATGTCCCTTGGGTGTCCCTTGGGTGTCCCTTCGGTGTCCCTTGGGTGTCCATTAGATGTCCCTTCGGTGTCCCTTGGGTGTCCATTAGATGTCCCTTCGGTGTCCCTCAGCCCGGTCAAGGACGGATGTTTGGAGCGCTCTTCCGGGGTGTCCCCGATCCGACCTCTCCGGGAAAACCCCGATCCCGACGTTTTTCCCCCCGTTCATCCCCCGCAGGGAGGTTACCATGGCGCCGAGCCCGAGGTGTCCCTCACCGCCTTCGTCCTCATCGCCCTGGAGGAGGCGCAGGACATCTGCAAGGACCACGTCAACGTGAGTGACCCCGCGCGGGGACAGAGGTGGCCAGACCCTCGCGGAAGCCACCTGAGATCCCAAAGTTCCCGTCCTTCCTCCCTCCCCAGAACCTGGAGGAGAGCATCAACAAAGCCGCCGGTTTCCTGGCCCGGCACTACGAGCAGCTGGCCCGGCCCTACACGGTGGCCCTGGCGTCCTACGCGCTGGCCCTGGCCGGCAAGCTCAAGAGCGAGAAGGTCCTCATGAGGAAGTCCAAAGGTGACGCCTCGAGAGGGGTTAAAATTGGGGTCAGGAAAAGTGGGTTGGGGTCTTCATGAGGTTCTTCAATGGTGACACCTCGAGAGGTGTCAAAGTTGGGGTGAAAGGAGGTGGGGGTGGGTCTTCATGAGGTTCTCCAAAGGTGACACCTCGAGAGGTGTCAAAGTTGGGGTGAAAGGAGGTGGGGGTGGATCTTCATGAGGTTCTCCAAAGGTGACACCTCGAGAGGGGTCAAAGTTGGGGTGAAAGGAGGTGGGTTTGGGTCATTGCGAGGTTCTCCAAAGGTGACACCTGAAGCGGAGTCAAAATTGGGGTCAGGAAAAGTGGGTTGGGGTCTTCGTGAGGATCTCCAAAGGTGACACCTCAAGAGCAAAGTTGGAGTGAAAAGAGGTGATTTGGGGTCTTCATGAGGTTCTCCAAAGGTGACACCTCGACAGGGGTCAAAATTGGGGTGAAAGGAGGTGGGTTTGGTTCTTCCTGAAGTTCTCTAAAGCCTCAACAGGGGTCAAATTTGGGGTCAGGAAAGGTGGTTTTGGGTCTTCATGGAGGTCTCCAAAGATGACACCAAACCTGGGGTGGAACTTGGGGTGAAAGGAGGTGGGTTTTGGGTCTTCATGAGGTTCTCCAAAGATGGTTTTGAATCCTCCTGAGGTTCTCCAGGACCGAATCCTCACCCAGGGTTGGAATTTGGGGTCAGAGAAGGTGGTTTTGGGTCCTCCCGAGGTTCCAAAAGGTGACGCCACACCTTGGGGTGGAAAGGGTTGAAACTGGGGGTCGTTGGAGGTGATTTTGGGTCCTCCAGAAGCATTTTTGGATCCTCCTGAGATGCCACTTCCCCCGGGGGTGTAATCTGGGGACACTGGAGGCAGTTTTGGGTTCTCCTGAGGTTCTCAGAGATGACACCTCACCTTGGGGTCAAAAGAGTTGGAATTTGGGCTCAGTGAAGGTGATTTTGGGTCCTCCAGAAGCGTTTTTGGACCCTCCTGAGCTGACACCTCCCCCAGGGGTGTAATTCGGGGTCAGTGGAGGCAGTTTTGGGTTCTCCTGAGGTTTTCAGAGATGACACCTCACCTTGGGGTCAAAAGAGTTGGAATTTGGGCTCAGTGGAGGTGATTTTGGGTCCTCTCGAAGCGTTTTTGGACCCTCCTGAGATGCCATCTCCCTCAGGGCTGGAATTTGGGCTCATTGGAGGCGATTTTGGGTCCTCCAGAAACATTTTTGGTCCCTCCTGAGCTGACACCTCCTCCAGGGCCGTAACTCAGGACCGGGCTGAGGTGGCCGCGGGCGCGTCCCTGGTGTCTGAGGGTTGTCCCCCGATTGTCCCCGCAGGCGGGGCCAGCTGGGAGGAGCACAACGCGCGCACCTACAACATCGAGGGCACGTCGTACGCGCTGCTGGCGCTGCTGCAGATGAAGAAGGCGGAGCTGGCGGGGCCGGTGGTGCGCTGGCTGGCCCAGCAGAACTACTACGGGGGCGGCTACGGCTCCACCCAGGTGGGACAGGGGACACCTCGGGGACACCTCGGGGACACCTCGGGGACACCTCGGGGACACCTCGGGGACACCTCGGGGGCGCCCGGTGGCCCTCGGGGTGGGGGGATGGTCGTTTTTGGGGACGCCGTTGGTGGCGCAGGAGGTCAAAGGGCGCTGGGAAGGTTTTGGGGGTGCTGCAGGTGATGTCACCAGGCTGTGGTGACACAGGTGTCACCTCGGGCCACCCAAGAGAACTTGTGGGTTCTCCACCCAGTGTCCCCAAGCTGTGGTGACACAGGTGTCCCCTCAGGCCACCCAGGAGCACTTGTGGCCTCTCCACCCTGTGTCCCCAAGCCCTGGTGACACCGGTGTCCCATCAGGCCACCATCCTGGTGTTCCAAGCGTTGTCCCAGTACCAGAGCTGTGTCCCCAAGCCCTGGTGACACCAGTGTCCCCGATGTCCCCTCAGGCCACCATCCTGGTGTTCCAAGCGCTGGCGCAGTACCAGAGCTGTGTCCCCAAGCCCTGGTGACACCGCTGTCCCCGATGTCCCCTCAGGCCACCATCCTGGTGTTCCAAGCGCTGGCGCAGTACCAGAGCTGTGTCCCCAAGCCCTGGTGACACTGCTGTCCCCGATGTCCCCTCAGGCCACCATCCTGGTGTTCCAAGCGCTGGCGCAGTACCAGAGCTGTGTCCCCAAGCCCTGGTGACACTGCTGTCCCCGATGTCCCCTCAGGCCACCATCCTGGTGTTCCAAGCGCTGGCGCAGTACCAGAGCTGTGTCCCCAAGCCCTGGTGACACCGCTGTCCCCGATGTCCCCTCAGGCCACCATCCTGGTGTTCCAAGCGCTGGCGCAGTACCAGCTGGAGGCACACCCGGTGTCCCCAAGCCCTGGTGACACCGGTGTCCCCAATGTCCCCTCAGGCCACCATCCTGGTGTTCCAAGCGCTGGCGCAGTACCAGCTGGAGGCACACCCGGTGTCCCCAAGCCCTGGTGACACCGGTGTCCCCGATGTCCCCTCAGGCCACCATCCTGGTGTTCCAAGCGCTGTCCCAGTACCAGAGCTGTGTCCCCAAGCCCTGGTGACACCGGTGTCCCCGATGTCCCCTCAGGCCACCATCCTGGTGTTCCAAGCGCTGGCGCAGCACCAGCTGGAGGCACACCCGGTGTCCCCAAGCCCTGGTGACACCGGTGTCCCCAATGTCCCCTCAGGCCACCATCCTGGTGTTCCAAGCGCTGGCGCAGTACCAGCTGGAGGCACACCCGGTGTCCCCAAGCCCTGGTGACACCGGTGTCCCCAATGTCCCCTCAGGCCACCATCCTGGTGTTCCAAGCGCTGGCGCAGTACCAGCTGGAGGCACACCCGGTGTCCCCAAGCCCTGGTGACACCGCTGTCCCCGATGTCCCCTCAGGCCACCATCCTGGTGTTCCAAGCGCTGGCGCAGTACCAGCTGGAGGCACACCCGGTGTCCCCAAGCCCTGGTGACACCGGTGTCCCCGATGTCCCCTCAGGCCACCATCCTGGTGTTCCAAGCGCTGGCGCAGTACCAGAGCTGTGTCCCCAGGCCCTGGTGACACCGCTGTCCCCGATGTCCCCTCAGGCCACCATCCTGGTGTTCCAAGCGCTGGCGCAGTACCAGCTGGAGGCGCGGTCGCAGCAGCAGCTGGAGCTGGACGTGTCGGTGCTGCTCCCGCGCCGCGCCAGCCCCGTCAAGTACCGCATCGAGAACCGCAACGCGCTGGTGGCGCGCTCCACCGAGGTACCTGCCGCTGTCACCTGCCGCTCTCACCTGGCACCGTCCCTCGCACTGTCACCTTTCCTTGCACCTGGCCCTGGCACTGTCACCTGTCCCTGGCATCTGTCCGTTTCCCGGTCACCTGACACTGTCACCTGGCACTGTCCCCAGCGCATGGCGTCTGTCCCTTTCACCTGGCCCTGCCCCTGTCCCTGGCACCTGGCGCTGTCACCTGTCACCATCCCTGGCACTGTCGCCCTTCCCTGTCACTTGGCACTGGCCCTGGCCCTGGCATCTTGCACTGTCACCTGTCCCTGTCACCTGTCCCTGTCACCTGTCACCTGGCTCTGTCTGTGGCGCCTGTCCCTGTCCCTGGAACCTGGCACTGTCCCCGGCACCTGGCCCTGTCCCTGCCACTGTCACCTGTCCCCTGTCCCTGGCACCTGTCCCTGTCACGTGGCACTGTCCCTGTCCCTGGCACTGTCATTTGTCATCTGTCATCTGTCACCTGGCACTGTCCCTGGCACCTGGCACTGTCCCTGGCACCTGTCCTTGTCACCTGTCCTTGTCACCTGTCCTTGTCCCTGGCACTGTCAGCTGTCCCTGTTCCTGGCAACTGGCACTGTCACCATCCCTGGCACCTGGCACTTGTCCTTGTCACCTGTCCCTGTTCCTGCCACCTGTCCACTGTCACCTGGCACCTCTGGGTGTCCTCGTGGCCTGGGATCATCCTGTCCCGTCACCTTGGGCACCCTTGTCCTTGTCCCCTCCATGTTCCGTCCCCTCTGTGTCCTCTCAAGGCCTGGGATGTCCCAGCCTGGCCTTGTCCCCTCCCTGGGGTGGCCTTGTCACCTCCATGTCCCAACCTGGCCTTGTCCCCTCCCTGGGGTGGCCTTGTCACCTCCATGTCCCAACCTGGCCTTGTCCCCTCCCTGGGGTGGCCTTGTCACCTCCATGTCCCAACCTGGCCTTGTCCCCTCCCTGGGGTGGCCTTGTCACCTCCATGTCCCAGCCTGGCCTTGTCCCCTCCCTGGGGTGGCCTTGTCACCTCCATGTCCCAGCCTGGCCTTGTCCCCTCCCTGGGGTGGCCTTGTCACCTCCGTGTCCCAGCCTGGCCTTGTCCCCTCCCTGGGGTGGCCTTGTCACCTCCGTGTCCCAACCTGGCCTTGTCCCCTCCCTGGGGTGGCCTTGTCACCTCCGTGTCCCAGCCTGGCCTTGTCCCCTCCCTGGGGTGGCGTTGTCACCTCCGTGTCCCAGCCTGGCCTTGTCCCCTCCCTGGGGTGGCCTTGTCACCTCCGTGTCCCAGCCTGGCCTTGTCCCCTCCCTGGGGTGGCCTTGTCACCTCCATGTCCCAGCCTGGCCTTGTCCCCTCCCTGGGGTGGCCTTGTCACCTCCATGTCCCAACCTGGCCTTGTCCCCTCCCTGGGGTGGCCTTGTCACCTCCATGTCCCAGCCTGGCCTTGTCCCCTCCCTTGCTGTGACCTCCACTGTCCCTGTCACCTCCCTCTCCTCCTGATCTCCGTGTCCCCTCCGTGTCCCCAACCTCCCCGTCCCCTCTATCTCTGTGACGCTGCCACCCCCTCTGTGTCCTGCCTGTCCCCTCCGTGTCCCCTCCGTGTCCCCCTGTCCCTCCCGGGGACGTCCCCTGTCCCGCCCCGGTGTCCCCAAGGTCCCCGGTGTCCCCTCAGACCAAGCTGAACGAGGACTTCACGGTGAAGGCGGAGGGCGTGGGCAAGGGGACAATGACGGTGGTGACCGTGTACCACGCCAAGGTCCCCAACAAGGACGACAAGTGTGACAGCTTCGAGCTGAGCGTCACCGTGGAGGAGGTGAACACAGGTGAGTCCCCGAGTGTCACCCCCAGCCCGTCCCCGTGTCCCCCTGGGTGTCCCCCGTGTCACCTTGGGTGTCCCCTCGTTGTCCCCACCCAGGCAAAGAAGAGGAGGACATCTTCAGGTCTGTCAAGATCAACATCTGCACCAGGTGGGGACAACGGGGACAACGGGGACATTGGGGACAGAGGGGACAGCGGGGACAGCGGGGACAGGGAGGGGTTATTGGGGACAGTGGGGACAGGGAGGGGACATTGGGGACAGTGGGGACAGGGAGGGGACATTGGGGACATTGGGGACAGCGGGGACAGGGAGGGGACATTGGGGACACTGAGGACAGCAGAGACAAGGTGGGGACATACATTGGGGACAATGGGGACACTGGGGACAGAGTGGGGAAATTGGGGACATTAGGGACACTGGGGACAGCAGGGACAGCGTGGGGATGTTGGGGACAGGGACATCAGGGAGAGATTGGGGACATTGGGGACATTGGGGACAGGGAGGGGACATTGGGGACAGCAAAGACACGGTGGGGAAGGGGAAGGAGGGACACTGGGGACAGGGACACCAGGGAGAGGTTGGGGACATTGGGGACAGCAGGGACAGGGAGGGCAAGGGGAGGGAAGGACATTGGGGACAGGGAGGAAAATGGGGACACTGGGGACAGGGAGGGGACAGGAGAGAGAGACCTTGGGGACAAGGACATCAAGGACAAGGACGGGGACACTGGGGACAAAGAGCGCTCAGCCCCACCTTGTCCCGTGGGGACCTTTAGGATTGGGGACATCGGGGAGGGGGACTCTGGGGACACCGCAGGGGTTGGGGACACCCGGGGGTGTTGGGGACAGGGGTGGTGGCCTCAGCGCTGTCCCCGCAGGTACCTGGACACCGTGGACGCCACCATGTCCATCCTGGACGTGTCCATGCTCACGGGCTTCTCGCCGGACGTGCAGGACCTGCGGAGGGTCAGTGTCCCCACGTGTCCCCACGTGTCCCCACGTGTCCCCACGTGTCCGGTGTCACCGTGTCCCCACATGTCCCCATGTCCTGATGCCATTCCATGTCCCTGCATGTCCCCCTGTGTCCCCCGTGCCCAGTGTCACACTGTCCCCGGTGTCACCCTGTCCCCATGTCACACTGTCCCCACTGTCCCCACGTGTCCCTCATGCCCCGGTGTCACACTGTCCCCCTGTCCCCAGTGTCCCCATGTCACACTGTCCCTGATGTCCCCCTGTCCCTGGTGTCAGGCTGTCTGCAGTGTCCCCCTGTCCCCATGTCACACTGTCCTCTGTGTCCCCCCTGTCACCCCGGTGTCCCCGTGTGTCCCCACATGTCCCCCATGCCCTGATGTCCCCCTGTCCCCATGTCATACTGTCCCCTGTGTCACACTGTCCCCGGTGTCCCCGGTGTCCCCCTGTCCCCCTGTCCCCGTGTCCCCCTGTCCCCGTGTCACACTGTCCCTGTGTCCCCGTGTCACGCTGTCCCCGTGTCCCCAGCTGTCCGAGGGCGTGGACAGGTACATCTCCAAGTTCGAGCTGGACCAGGACAAAGAGCGGAGCAACGTCGTCATTTACCTGGACAAGGTGGGGACCTTGGGGACATTGGGGACACTAGGGACCTCGGGGACATCGGGGACACTGGGGACATCACTGGGGACCCTGGAGTGGGACGGAACAGGGAGGGTGACAGGGACAAGATGGGACAGTGACAGGGTGGGGCAGGGATGGGATGGGACAGGGACACGATGGCACAAGGACAGGATGGGGACATGATGGGACAGGGGTGGGGACACGATGGGACAGGGACAAGGATAGGACAGGGATGGGGACACGATGGGACAGGGATGGGACAGGGATGGGGACAGGGGTGGGGACACGATGGGACAGCGATCAGGATAGATTTGGGGACATGGGCAGGGACAGGAGAGGACAGGGCTGTGACAGGGACACAGCTGACCTTGGGGACATGGCTGGGGACAGGGGTGGTGACAGGGACAGAGATGGTGACGGGTGACGGGTGGGGACAGCACGGGGACATGGCTGGGGACAGGAGTGGGTGGCCTGGGGAGGTGACACACAGCCTGAGTGTCACCCCCATGTCCCCTGTCCCTGTCCCCTCTGTCCCCTGTGTCACTGTCCCCATCCTGTCCCCGTCCCCATCCCCTGCCCATGTCCCCATCCCTGTCCCCTGTCCTCATCCCTGTCCCCATCCCTGTCCCCTGTGTCCCCTCTGTCCCTGCCCCATCCCGTCTCCCATGTCCCCGTGTCCCCTGTCGCTGTCCCCATCCCGTCTCCCATGTCCCCGTGTCCCGTGTCGCTGTCCCCATCCCTGTCCCCCGTGTCCCCGTGTCCCCTGTCGCTGTCCCCATCCCTGTCCCCCGTGTCCCCGTGTCCCGTGTCGCTGTCCCCAGGTGTCACACAAGGCCCAGGAGTGTTTCGCCTTCAAGGCTCACCAGCGGTTCCAGGTGGGGCTGATCCAGCCCGCGGCCGTCAGCGTCTACAGCTACTACAGGATCGGTGGGTCACACCTGGGTGACACCTGTCACCTGGGTGACACCTGGGTGACACCTGTGTCACCTGTGTGTCACCTGGGTCACCTGCCACCTGTGTTATCTGTTACCTGTCACCTGTGTCACATCTGTGTGACACCTGGGTCACCTGTGTGTCATCTGTGTGTCACTTCTCTGTCACCTGTGTGTCACCTGTGTGACGCCTGTTACCTGTGTGTCACCTGTATGTCACCTGTGTGTCACCTCTGTGTCACCTGTTCCCTGTGTGTCACCTGTGTCACCTCTCTGTCACCTGTGTGTCATCTGTATGTTACCTTTGTCACCTGTGGGTCACCTGTGTGTCACCTCTGTGGGACCCGTGTCACCTCTGTGTCACCTGTGTTATCTGTTACCTGTGTGTCACCTGTGTGTCATCTGTGTTATCTGTTACCTGTCACCTATGAGTCACCTATCACCTGTGTCCCCTGTGTCCCCCGCTGTCCCCATTGTCCCCAGCTGTCCCCACTGTCCCCTGATGTCCCCGTGTCCCCGCAGACGACCGCTGTACCCGGTTCTACCACCCGGACAAGGAGGGAGGGAAACTGAACAAGATCTGCCAGGGGGACGTTTGTCACTGCGCCGAAGGTGACACCGGGGACACGCATGGGGACATGGGGACACCGGGGACATGGAGAGACACACAGGGACAAACACAGGGACACGGGGACATACATGGGGACATGGGGACACACATGGGGACATGGGGATACACACAGGGACACACACAGGGACACACACAGGGACACAGGGACATGGGGACACACACAGGGACACACATGGACACCAGGACACACACGGGGACACATATGGGGACATGGGGACATGGGGACACCAGGGACATGGGGTCACACACAGGGACACACATGGACACCAGAACACACACGGGGACACACATGGGGACATGGGGACACACACGGGGACACCAGGACACACACGGGGACATGGGGACAGGGTGGGCAGACAGCCCCGGCAGGGTGGGACATGTCACGGTCGTGGTGGGGACATGTCACGGCCATGATGGTGACACGTCACGGTCATGGTGGGACACCTTGATGTGTTGGGGACGTGTTATGGCCATGGTGGGACATGTCATGGTCGTGATGGGGACATGTCCCCGTGATGGGGACGTGTCCTGGCCATGATGGGGACTTGTCCCTGCCATGGTGGGACACATCAGTCATGAGATGTCACATGTCACGGTCGTGTTGGGGACACTTCGCAGCCATGGTGGGACACCTTGATGTGATGAGGACACTTCATGGCCGTGGTGGGGACACGTCCTGGCCATGACTGGACATGTCACTGACGAGATGTCACGTGTCACCGCGATGGGGACGCGTCCTGGCCGTGGTGGGACGTGTCACGGTCGTGATGGGGACACGCCATGGATGAGATGTCACATGACCGTGATGGGGACACGTCCCTGCCACGGCTGGCCTTGTCACGGCTGTGTCCCCGGGATGTCCCCGGGATGTCCCCACGATGTCCCCGTGTCCCCGCAGAGAGCTGCTCCAAGCTGCAGGACAAGGCCAAGACCATCACCGTCAACCAACGCATCGACCGCGCCTGCGAGCCCGGGGTGGACTACGGTGAGACACTGGGGACACCGGGGACATTGGGGGCAATGGGAGCAATGGGGACAATGGGGACAATGGGGACACTGGGGACACCGGGGACACTGGGGACATTGGGGGCACCGGGGACACCGGGGACATTGGGGGCAATGGGGGCAATGGGGACAATGGGGATAATGGGGACAATGGGGACACTGGGGACACCAGGGACACCGAGGACATTGGGGGCAATGGGGGCAATGGGGACAATGGGGATAAGGGGACATTGGGGACAATGGGGACATTGGGGACAATGGGGACAGTGGGGGCAATGGGGGCAATGGGGACATTGGGGACAATGGGGACAGTGGGGGCAATGGGGGCAATGGGGACAATGGGGACATTGGGGACATTGGGGACATTGGGGGCAATGGGGGCAATGGGGGCAATGGGGACATTGGGGGCAATGGGGACATTGGGGACATTGGGGGCAAGGGGGACAATGGGGACATTGGGGACAATGGGGACAGTGGGGGCAATGGGGACAATGGGGGCAATGGGGTCAATGGGGACATTGGGGACAATGGGGACATTGGGGACATTGGGGACATTGGGGGCAAGGGGGACAATGGGGACATTGGGGACAATGGGGACAGTGGGGGCAATGGGGACAATGGGGACAGTGGGGGCAATGGGGACATTGGGGACATTGGGGGCAATGGGGGCAATGGCGACAATGGGGACAATGGGGACAGTGGGGACATTGGGGGCAATGGGGGCAATGGGGACATTGGGGACAGTGGGGACATTGGGGGCAATGGGGACAATGGGGACAATGGGGGCAATGGGGACATTGGGGGCAATGGGGACAGTGGGGGCAATGGGGACAATGGGGGCAATGGGGACAATGGGGACAGTGGGGACAATGGGGGCAATGGGGACATTGGAGGCAATGGGGGAAAGGGGGACATTGGGGACAATGGGGACAGTGGGGGCAATGGGGACATTGGGGGCAATGGGGACAATGGGGGCAATGGGGACATTGGGGACAGTGGGGACATTGGGGGCAATGGGGACAATGGGGACAATGGGGACAGTGGGGGCAATGGGGACAATGGGGGCAATGGGGGCAATGGGGACATTGGGGACAATGGGGACAGTGGGGGCAATGGGGACAATGGGGACAGTGGGGACAATGGGGACATTGGGGACATTGGGGTCATTGGGGACACTGGGGACATTGGGGACATTGGGGATAATGGAGACCATGGGGGCAATGGGGACATTGGAGGCAATGGGGGAAAGGGGGACATTGGGGACAATGGGGACAGCAGGGACAGCAGGGACAGTGGAGACAGGAGGGACATTGGGGACAATGGGGACAATGGGGACAATGGGGACAATAGAGACAGCAGGGACAATGCGGGCGTTGGCGACAATGGGGACACTGGGGACATGGGGTGACACAACATCGTGGCAGGTGGGGTTGGGGACATTGGGGACGTGGACGGGACAGGGACAGGGGACACGGCGGTTTCAGGGGACACAGAGGGGACACGGCGGGGCCACCGCGGCGGGGGTGGTGACAGCGCTGTCCCCTCGGTGTCCCCGCAGTGTACAAGGTGAGGCTGGTGGGCCACCAGGAGACGCCGTCACACAACAATTACATCATGAACGTCCTGACCGTCATCAAGATGGGTACGGCCACCTCGGGGGGGACACGGCCACCAGGGGCTGGGGACAAGGCCACCACGGGGAGGGGGACACGGCCGCCTCGGGGGGACAAGGTCACCATGGTGGGGACAAGGCCACCACAGGTTGGGGACGAGGTCATCACAGGAGGGGCAAGGCCACCACGGGGAGGACAAGGTCACCATTGTGGGTGGCACGGTGACACTGTGGGTGACATGGTGACACTGCGGGTGACACGTTGGTGACACGCTGGTGACGTTCCAGGCACGGACGAGGACCCCGCGGGCAGCAACAGGACATTCGTGAGCCACCGGCAGTGCAGGGACAGCCTGAACCTGACCTGGGGACACGACTACCTGGTCTGGGGACAGGCCAGCGACCTCTGGGTCACCGGCAGGCAGTATGGACACCGGGGACACCGGGGACACCGGGGACAATGGGGACACTGGGGACACTGGGGACACTGGGGACAATGGGGACACTGGGGACACTGGGAACATTGGGGACACTGGGAACATTGGGGACATTGGGGACACCGGGGACAATGGGGACACTGGGGACACTGGGGACACTGGGAACATTGGGGACACCGGGGACACCGGGGACAATGGGGACACTGGGGACACTGGGAACATTGGGGACAATGGGGACATTGGGGACATGGGGGGACATTGGGGACAATGGGGACACTGGGGACACTGGGGACATTGGGGACACTGGGGACATTGGGGACAATGGGGACAATGGGGACAATGGGGACACTGGGGACACTGGGGACACTGGGGACACTGGGGACAATGGGGACATTGGGGACACTGGGGACATTGGGGACATTGGGGGCAATGGGGACACTGGGGACACTGGGGACACTGGGGACATGGAGGGACATTAGGGGACATGGGAGGGACATAGGGAGACATGGGAGGGACACTGGGGACACTGAGGGACACTGGGGACATTGGAGGGACACGGAAGGGACATGGGGAGACATGGGGGGGACACCGGGGACACATGGTGACACTGGGGACACTGGGGGGGACAGGGGAGGGACACTGGGGCGTGCGGGAGGGACACGGTCCCCACTGTCCCCCATATCTCTGTTTACCCCCATTGCCCCTACTGTCCCCATTGTCCCC
This sequence comes from Chamaea fasciata, assembly GCF_029207755.1. Taxonomy (NCBI): domain Eukaryota; kingdom Metazoa; phylum Chordata; class Aves; order Passeriformes; family Sylviidae; genus Chamaea; species Chamaea fasciata. The sequence continues at coordinate 90,081 of NW_027094418.1, forward strand.
ATGTCCCCATGGCTGACCCTGTGTCCCCACTGTCCCCATTGCCTCTACATCCCCACTGTCCCCATGTCCCTGCTGCTGTCCCCACGCCTCTCTCTGTGTCCCCATGCCTGTCCCCACACCTGTCCCCGTGTCCCCAATGCTGCCCCCACACCTGTCCCCGTGTCCCCACACCTGTCCCCACACCTGTCCTGGTGTCCCCACACCTGTCCTGGTGTCCCCACACCTGTCCCTGTGTCCCTTCTGCTGTCCCCGTGTCCCCGCTGCTGCCCCCACACCTGTCCCTGTGTCCCCACGCGTGTCCCCGTGTCCCCCACTCCTCTCCCCACACCTGTCCCCGTGTCCCCATACCTGTCCCCATGTCCCCACTGCTGCCCCCACTCCTGTCCCCACACCTGTCCTTGTGTCCCCACACGTGTCCCCACACCTGTCCCTGTGTCCCCACGCATGTCCCCGTGTCCCCACTCCTGTCCCCACACCTGTCCCCGTGTCCCTGCTGCTGCCCCCACACCTGTCCCCACACCTGTCCCTGTGTCCCCACACGTGTCCCCGTGTCCCCGCGGCCGTCCCCACGCGTGTCCCCGTGTCCCCACACCTGTCCCCGTGTCCCCGCTGCCGTCCCCACGCGTGTCCCCGTGTCCCCACACGTGTCCCCGTGTCCCCGCTGCCGTCCCCACGCGTGTCCCCGTGTCCCCACACCTGTCCCCGTGTCCCCGCTGCCGTCCCCACGCGTGTCCCCGTGTCCCCACACGTGTCCCCGTGTCCCCGCTGCCGTCCCCACGCGTGTCCCCGTGTCCCCACACCTGTCCCCGTGTCCCCGCTGCCGTCCCCACGCGTGTCCCCGTGTCCCCACACGTGTCCCCGTGTCCCCGCTGCCGTCCCCACGCGTGTCCCCGTGTCCCCACACCTGTCCCCGTGTCCCCGCTGCCGTCCCCACGCGTGTCCCCGTGTCCCCACACGTGTCCCCGTGTCCCCGCTGCCGTCCCCACGCGTGTCCCCGTGTCCCCACACGTGTCCCCGTGTCCCCGCTGCCGTCCCCACGCGTGTCCCCGTGTTGTCCCCAGGTTCTCGTACCTGCTGGGGAAGGACACGTGGCTGGAGCCGTGGCCCTCGGCGGGCGCGTGCCAGGACGCGGCGCTGCAGCCGCGCTGCCAGGACTTCGCCGAGTTCGCCGAGGCCATGACGCTCTTCGGCTGTCCCAGCTGAGCCCCCGGGGCCACCGGGGTGTCACCGAGCCACCCCGGGTGTCACCGAGCCCCCCTGGGTGTCACCGACCCCTCCCGGGTGTCACCGACCCCTCCCGGGTGTCACCAACTCCCTCCAGTGTCACCCAGTCTTTGGGTGTCACCCAATCTTCAGTGTCACCCAAGCCTTGGGTGTCACCCGACCCCCTCCGGGTGTCACCCACCCTCAGGTGTCACCCGACCCCCTCTGGTGTCACCAACCCCCGTCTGGGTGTCACCACCCTCGGGTCGGTCACCTTTTGTCCCCTCTCTCTGGTTTTGGATCTTTTTTTTTGTTTGTTCGTTTTGGTTAAAAAAGTCATTTCTGAGCAGCCGGCCTGGAGTGTCCTGGGCGGGGGGACAGCGCAGGGGACGTGGGGACATCAAAGGGGACATGGGGACAGCGCAGGGGACGTGGGGACACCAAAGGGGACGTGGGGACAGCGCAGGGGACGTGGGGACAGCGCAGGGGACATGGGGACACCAAAGGGGACATGGGGACATCAAAGGGGACATGGGGACACCAAAGGGGACGTGGGGACAGTGCAGGGGACGTGGGGACACCAAAGGGGACATGGGGACATCAAAGGGGACGTGGGGACAGTGCAGGGGACATGGGGACACCAAAGGGGACATGGGGACACCAAAGGGGACATGGGGACAGCGCAGGGGACATGGGGACATCAAAGGGGACATGGGGACACCAAAGGGGACATGTGGACAGTGCAGGGGACATGGGGACATCATAGGGGACATGGGGACACCAAAGGGGACATGGGAATGTCACACGGGTCATGGGGACACTACAGGGGTCAGGGGGACACCAATGGGGACATCACAGGGGTCATGGGAGCACGATTCGGGACGTGGGGACACCACAGGGGTCGTGGGGACACAGTAAGGGACATGGGACACTAAAGGGGTCATGGGGACGTCACAGGGGTCATCCCAGGGGTCATGGGGAGGTCACAGGAGACATGGGGACACCGGAGGGGACGTGGGGACACCAATATGGACCTTGGGGACAGCGGAGGGGTCAAGGGACCCCAAACCCCGCACCCCAAACCCCGCACCCCAAACTCTGCACCCCAAAAACCTGCACCCCGTATTCTGGACCCCACATTTCGCACCCCAAACTCTGCGCCCCACGTTTCTCAACCCAAGTTTTGGACCCCAAACCTCACCCTCTGCACCCCAAATTCTACACCCATTCCAGATCCCAAACCCCACACCCCAAACCCCGCACCCCCAAATTCTGCACCCCAATCCCTGCACCCCAAACTCTGCACCCCAAATTCTGCACCCCACATTTCACACCCCACACTCTGCGCCCCAAATTCCGCACCCATTTCCCACCCCAAACCCCCGCACCCCAAATTCTGCACCCCAAACCCTGAACCCCACGTTTCTCAACCCAAACTCCCCATCCCAAACCCCGCACCCCAAACCCCGCACCCCAAACCCTGAACCCCACGTTTCCCACCCCAAACTCTGCACCCCACATTTCACACCCCAAACCCTGAACCCCAAACCCTGAACCCCACATTTCTCAACCCAAATTTTGCGCCCCAAACCCCCGCACCCCAAATTCTCCACCCCAAACCCTGAACCCCACGTTTCTCAACCCAAACTCCCCACCCCAATCCCTGCACCCCAAACCCTGAACCCCACATTTCCCACCCCACACTCTGCACCCCAAATTCTTCACCCCACATTTCCCACACCCCAAACCCTGCACCCCACGTTTCTCAACCCAAATTTTGGACCCCAAACCCCGCACCCCAAATTCTTCACCCCAATCCCAGCACCCCAAACCCTGAACCCCACATTTCTCGACCCAAAATCTGCACCCCAAACCCCCTCACCCCACATTTGTCCCCCCAATCCCTCCCCCCATCGCCCCACGAGGGGCCCCCGGAGATTTCCGGAACCTTCCGGAACCTTTTCCAGCGCCCGGAGCTGCCACAACCCCACAGACCCCCCAAAAATGGGAGGGGGGGGGGGGAGGGAGGGTCCGGGGTGAAATTCGGGGGATTTGGGCTAAATCTGGGGGTCACGGGCAAATTTTGGGGCAATCCGAGGTGAATTTTGGGGGGATTTGGGGCAAAATTTGGGGGATTTTGGACAAATTTTGGGGGATTTGGGCAAATTTTGGGGGATTTTGGACAAATTTTGGGGGATTTTTGACAAATTTTGGGGGATTTGGACAAATTTTGGGGGATTTGGACAAATTTTGGGGGTTTTTTGACAAATTTTGGGGAATTTTGAACAAATTTTGGGGATTTGGGGCAAGTTTTGGGGGATTTTGGACAAATTTGGGCAGGTTTTGGACAAATTTTGGGGGATTTTTGACAAATTTTGGGGGATTTTGAACAAATTTTGGGGATTTGGGGCAAGTTTGGGGGGATTTTGGACAAATTTGGGCAGGTTTTGGACAAATTTTGGGGGATTTTTGACAAATTTTGGGGGATTTTGGACAAATTTTGGGGATTTGGGGCAAGTTTGGGGGGATTTTGGACAAATTTGGGGAGGTTTTGGACAAATTTTGGGGGATTTTGGGCAAATTTTGGGGGATTCTGGACAAATTTTGGGGGATTTTGGACAAATTTTGGGGGTTCTGGGGCGAATCTGGGGCTCGCAGGCAAATTTTTGGGGGGTCTGGGGCAAATTTTGGAGTTTCTGGGGCAAATTTTGGGGGCTCAGGGACAAATTTGGGGGGGATCTCTGTCAAATTGGGGAGACTGGGGCAAATTTTGTGGATCTGGGGTGAAATTTGGGGGGTTTGGGGGGCAAATTTCGGGGACTCCTGGAGAAATTTGGAGGATCTCTGTCAAACTGGAGGGACTGGGGCAAATTTTGGGGGTTTTGGGGGCAAATTTTGGGGCTCGCAGAGAAATTTTGGGGGGATCCGGGAAAAATTTTGGAGTTCACGGGGCGAATTTTGGGGTCCCGGGGTGAAATTTGGGGGATTTGGGGCAAATTTTGGGGCTCACGGGCCAATTTTGGGGGGAAATTTTGGGCGGATTTCAGTAAATTTGGATTTTTCCGGGTTAATTTTTGGGGGGATTTCAGTAAATTTTGGTTTTCCGGGGTAAATTTTGGGAGGATTTCAGCAAATCTGGATTTTCCGGGGTAAATTTTAGCCGGATTTCAGTAAATTTGGATTTCCTGGGTTAATTTTTGGGGGGATTTCAGTAAATTTTGGTTTTCTGGGGTAAATGTGGACTCCCTGGGGTGAATTTTGAGGGATTTGGGGTAAATTTTGGATTTCCTGAGGTAAATTTTGGGGGGATTTCAGTAAATCTGGATTTTCCGGGGTAAATTTTGGACAGATTTCAGTAAATTTGGGTTTTCTGGGGTAAATTTTGGGCGGATTTCAGTAAATTTGTATTTCCTGGGTTAATTTGGGGGCGGATTTCGGTAAATTTGGATTTTCCGGGGTAAATTTTGGGCGGATTTCAGTAAATTTGGATTTTCAGGGGTAAATTTTGGGCGGATTTCAGTGAATTTTGCATTTCCTGGGTTAATTTTTGGAGGGATTTCAGTGAATTTGGGTTTTCTGGGGTAAATTTTGGGCGGATTTCAGCAAATCTGGATTTCCATTGTTTAATTTTGCGGGGATTTCAGTAAATTTGTATTTCCTGGGTTAATTTTTGAGGGGATTTCAGTAAATTTGGGTTTTCTGGGGTGAATTTGGACTCCCTGGGGCAAATTTTGAGGGATTTGGGGCAAATTTTTGGGCGGGGGGGGGGGGGGAATTTGCAGGTGGGGACCCCCCCGAGGTCCCCCGGTGCCACCCCAGGGTTGTCCCCTCCCTTTTCTTGGGGGGACAATCCAGGCCTTAAAAATAATCCATAAATAAATTTATTCGTTAATTAATAAATAATTAAGGACAATAATTTATGGGGGGGAGGGGCCCCGCCCCCCCCAGACCGGCTGGGAGGGGGAGGGGAGGGGGACAGCAGGGACCCCCCCCCCCAAAAGTGTCCCCAATGTCCCCAAGGAGGTCCCGGGGGTTCCCCGAGCGTCCAGCACTGGGTCCCCAAGTGTCCCCAAGTGTCCCCAAGTGTCCCCAAGTGTCCCCAAGCACCAGGTGGGAGGGGGGGGGGTCAGTGATGTCACTCGATGTCCCCAAATCTTCGGCCATGGAGGTCACCGATGTCCCTTGTCCCCAGATCTTTGGGTGCGGAGGTCATGATGTCACTTGATGTCCCCAAATCTCTGGGCACGGCGGTTTTGTCACCCAATTCTTCGGCTACGGATGTCACCGACGTCCCTTGTCCCCAAATCTCCACGTTCGGATGTCACCGATGTTCCCTGATGTCCCCAAATTTTCATGTCTGGAGGTCACCGATGTCCCTCGATGTCCCCAAACCTCCGGGTCTGGACGTCACCGACGTTCCCTGATGTCCCCAACTTTCCAAACGCGGTCGTCACCGATGTCCCTTGTCCCCAAATCTCCATCCATGGACGTCACCAACGTTCCTGGACGTCCCCAGATTTTCATGTCTGGACGTCACCCACGTCCCTCGATGTCCCCAAACCTCTGGGTTTGGATGTCACCAATGTCCCCTGACGTCCCCAAATCTCCACGTCTGGACGTCACCCACGTCCCTCGATGTCCCCAAACCTCCACGCTCGGCGCTGCCGGACGTCCCCGAGCCCCACCCCGGCAGGTGACCATCAGGACACCGGGCCGGCCACCCCCTTGTCACGCCGGCGGCCACCCCGATGTCACCCGCTGTCACCCGCCGGCGATGCGCAGCAGCCCCACGAAGTTCCCCTCGCGCTCCTCCTGCTCCAGCTGCCACCCGCCCGCGTCCCCTGCAGCGTCCCCCGAGACGTCCCCAACCAGCCGCAGGCTCAGGACGTCCCCCGGCCGCAGCTGCCCCACGGCCTGGGCCAGCGCTGACCGCTGGCGGTCACCTCCGGCCGCGGCCGGCAAGGCCAGGGGCACGGCCAGCAGCGGCCTCGGCGACTCGGCCGGCCCCGGCGAGGCGGTGACGCGCAGGGTGACGCGGCCGCGGGGACAGGCGGCCGCCGTGCAGGCCAGGCCCAGCTGGCCGTAGAGGAGGTAGAGGCCGCCGGACGTCACCCGCAGCGTCCCCGAGGCGTCCGGCCGGACGTCGCCGCTGAGGAAAACGCCGCGGACGCCGTCCTGGTAACGCCAGGCCGGGGACGACGGCAGCGACAGCGAGCCTGGGGACACGGGGACAGAGGGGACAGGTCAGTCAGGGGACACTGGGGACACTGGGGACACTGGGGACACGGGGACAGGTCAGTCAGGGGACACTGGGGACACTGGGGACACGGGGACAGAGGGGACAGGTCAGTCAGGGGACACTGGGGACACTGGGGACACGGGGACAGAGGGGACAGGTCAGTCAGGGGACACTGGGGACACTGGGGACACTGGGGACAGAGGGGACAGGTCAGTCAGGGGACACTGGGGACACTGGGGACACGGGGACAGAGGGGACAGGTCAGTCAGGGGACACTGGGGACACGGGGACAGAGGGGACAGGTCGGTCAGGGGACACTGGGGACACTGGGGACACTGGGGACACGGGGACAGAGGGGACAGGTCAGTCAGGGGACACTGGGGACACTGGGGACACTGGGGACACTGGGGACACGGGGACAGAGGGGACAGGTCAGTCAGGGGACACTGGGGACACTGGGGACACTGGGGACACTGGGGACACTGGGGACACAGGGACAGAGGGGACAGGTCAGTCAGGGGACACTGGGGACACTGGGGATACTGGGGACATGGGGACACTGGGGACATGGGGACAGGTCAGTCAGGGGACACTGGGGACACTGGGGACACTGGGGACAGGTCAGTCAGGGGACACTGGGGACACTGGGGACACTGGGGACACGGGGACAGAGGGGACAGGTCAGTCAGGGGACACTGGGGACACTGGGGACACTGGGGACATGGGGACAGAGGGGACAGGTCAGTCAGGGGACACTGGGGACACTGGGGACACTGGGGACACTGGGGACATGGGGACATGGGGACAGAGGGGACAGGTCAGTCAGGGGACACTGGGGACACTGGGGACAGAGGGGACACGGGGACAGGTCAGTCAGGGGACACTGGGGACATGGGGGCAGAGGTCAGTGGGATATGAGGACACTGAGGAGACTGAGGACATGGGGACACTGGGGACACAGGGGACAGTAGGTGAGTCAGGGGACAGAGGGACATGGGGACAGAGGGACATGGGGACAGTGGTCAGTGGGGACATGGGGACACTGAGGAGCCTGGGGACAAGGGGACAGCGGTCAGTGGGGACACGGGGACAAGGGGACAGAGGGGAGTGGGGCATGGGGACAGCAGTGGGTGGGGACACAGGTGAGCCAGGGGACACGGGGACAGCGGGTGGCACAGGGACAGAGGGGACAGCGGGTGACAAAGCAGAGCAGGAGCCTGGGGACAACAGGGGACACTGGGTGGCGAAGGGGACAGAGGGGAGGGGTGACACCAGGGGTGACCCAAAAGGACACGGGGCCGGTGACACCCTGGGGACAGCTGGTGACACCCTGGGGACCACAGGGACAGAGGGGGCTCCGTGACACCTTGGGGACAGCCAGGGACAGCTTGGGGACATGCCATGACATCCTGGGGACCACGGGGATATGGACACTCCGCGACAACCTGGGGACACTGACACCCTGGGGACACTGCGTGACACTCTGGGGACACTCCATGACACCTTGGGGACACTGGCACCTTGGGGACACTCCGTGACACTGTGGGGACACTGGCACCTTGGGGACACCCTGTGACACTGTGGGGACACTGGCACCTTGGGGACACTCCGTGACACCTTGGGGACACTCCATGACACTCTGGGGACACTGACACCTTGGGGACACTCCGTGACACCCTGGGGAGATTCCGTGACACTGTGGGAACACTGGCACCTTGGGGACACTCCGTGACACCCTGGGGACACTGACACCCTGGGGACACTCCATGACACTGTGGGGACACTGACACCTTGGGGACACTCCGTGACACTCTGGGGACACTGACACCCTGGGGACACCCCGTGACGCCGCCTGTGCCACCCCCGGATGCCGCGGGGGAGGTGACATCGGGGAGGGGAGGTGACATCGGGGAGGTGACACGGGGGAGGTGACACTTCCTCTGCCGGGAGCCCGAGTGACAATTTCGAGATGACTGAGGGCGGGGGGGGGAGGGGAGGGAGGTGACACTGGGGGGGGACACCAGGGGACAACAATGGACACCAGGGGACAAGAGGAGACCCAGGGGACAGGAGGGGACACCAGGGGACACCAGGGGACAGGAGGGGACATCAGGGGACAGGAGGGGACATCAGGGGACAGGAGGGGACACCGGGGGACATCCGGGACTTACCGGCGCTGAGCAGGAGGTGGGCGGCGGTGGCGACCTGAGGAAGGGAGGGGACAGGAGGGGACAACGTCAGCGGGAGGGTCCCCGTGTCCCCCAGGGGTCCCCGAGGTGTCCCCAATGTCCCCGAGGTGTCCCCCGTGTCCCCCCAGGGGTCCCCGAGGTGTCCCCAATGTCCCCGATGTCCCCAATGTCCCCGAGGTGTCCCCAATGTCCCCGAGGTGTCCCCCGTGTCCCCCCAGGGGTCCCCGAGGTGTCCCCAATGTCCCCGAGGTGTCCCCAATGTCCCCGATGTCCCCAACCCCCTCCCCCGGGAAAGGGGAAGTGGGAACTTCCCGCAGGCCCCGCCCCCCCCGGGGGATATTTTGGGGGGGAAAAGGGAAAATTCCGGGATTTGGGGGAAAAATTCCGGGATTTGGGGAAAAAAAGGGAAAATCCCGGGATTTGGGGTAGAAAAAGGGGATTTGGGGATGGGGGAAACTGAGGCGCGGGGTGGGGGGTGACATTGGTGTCCCCCCGGGAGGGGACGGGGGGGACAGATGGACACGGGGATGGACACAGGGATGGACACGGGGATGGACAAATGGACACGGGGATGGACAGATGGACACGGGGATGGACACGGGGATGGACACAGGGATGGACACGGGGATGGACAAATGGACACGGGGATGGACAGATGGACACAGGGATGGACACAGGGATGGATAAATGGACACAGGGATGGACAGATGGACACGGGGATGGACACAGGGATGGACAAATGGACACTGGGATGGACAGATGGACACAGGGATGGACAGATGGACACCTGGGTGGACACCTGGATGGACACAGGGATGGACACAGGGATGGACAAATGGACACAGGGATGGACAGATGGACACAGGGATGGACACAGGGATGGACAAATGGACACTGGGATGGACAGATGGACACAGGGATGGACAGATGGACACCTGGGTGGACACCTGGATGGACACAGGGATGGACACAGGGATGGACAAATGGACACTGGGATGGACAGATGGACACAGGGATGGACACAGGGACGGACAAATGGACACAGGGATGGGCAGATGGACACAGGGATGGACACCTGGATGGACACAGGGATGGACAGATGGACAGTTGGATGGACACAGGGACACGTGGACAGACAGATGGACACCTGGGTGGATGGACAGACGTGGACGGACACCCGGACAGACGGACAAAGCCCTGGGCAAGGACAGGTGGACAAAACACCTGGACGGACACCTGGACACACACCCAGATGGACGGACAGGTGGACAAGTGGACAGCTGGACACCCGGATGGACAGACACCTGGATGGATGGACAGACGGACACCCGGACGGACACCTGGCCGAGATGGGCACCTGGACACCCAGACAGAGGGACGGACACCAGGACAAACGGACACCTGGACGACTGGACAGACGGACAGCCGGACACCTGGACAATCAAGCACCAGGACGGACAGACAGCTGGACAAGTGGACATCTGGACACCTGGACAAACGGACACCAGGACAAACGGACATCTGGACAAACGGACACCTGGACAAACAGACACCAGGACAAACGGACAAACGGACACCAGGACAAACGGACACCTGGACGACTGGACAGACGGACAGCCGGACACCTGGACAATCAAACACCAGGACCGACAGACAACTGGACAAGTGGACATCTGGACACCTGGACAAACGGACACCAGGACAAACGGACACCAGGACAAATGGACAAACGGACACCAGGACAAACGGACACCAGGACAAATGGACAAACGGACACCTGGACAAACGGACATCTGGACAAATGGACACCTGGACAAATGGACACCAGGACAGACACCCAGACAACCAGAAAAGCGGGCGCCAGGACACACGGACACCAGGACAACTGGATAACTGGACAAACGGACACCAGGACAGCCCTGAGGACAGACGGACAGACGGACCCCTCCGCCCCCTCGGTGCCCACCTTGACCGGGGGCTGCCCCCGCAGCGCCCCCAGCACGGCGGCGGCCGCGGCGGCTCCGAGCGCGGCGGCGGCCAGAGCGGCCAGGGCCGGGGCCAGGCGGCGGAACCGGCACCGGCACCGGCACCGCTCACAGGGCCCGGCACAGGGCTGGGGCTGCTCCCGGTCCCGCTCCCGGTCCCGCTTCTGGGGCCACTTCTGGTGCTGGTGATGGTGCTGGTCCCGGTTCGGGTTCCAGTTCCGGCTCTGGTCCCAGTTCTGGTGCTGGTCCCGGTTCTGGTCCCCGTTCTGGTGATGGTTCTGGTGCTGGTCCCGGTTCTGGTCCCCGTTCTGGTCCCAGTTCTGGTGATGGTTCTGGTGCTGGTCCCGGTTCTGGTCCCCGTTCTGGTCCCAGTTCTGGTGGTGGTTCTGGTGCTGGTCTCGGTTCTGGTCCCAGTTCTGCTGGTCCCGGTTCTGGTCCCGGTTTTGACTCCAGTTCTGGTCCCGGTTCTGGCGCTGGTCCCAGTTCAGTTGCTGATCCCGGTTCGGGTTCCAGTTCCGGCTCTGGTCCCAGGTCTGGTCCCGGTTCTGTTCCCGGTCCCGGTCCGGGCAGAGGCACCGGCAGGGGCACGGCGCTGTCGGGGGATTCTCGGGGTCGGCGAGCGGCGACATCGCGGCGACATCGGCGACAGAGCGGAGCGGAGCCGGCTTTTAACGGGACACGGGGAGGGGACAGCGGGGACGGGACGGTGACATCAGGGAAGGGCCAGCGGGGAGGGGACAGCGACATCGAGGAGGGGACAGTGACATCAAGGAAAGGAGCGGGACACTGGGGAGGGGACTGGAACAACGGGGAGGGGACAGTGACATCGGGGAAAGGACATCGGGGAGGGGACAGTGACATCAGGGAAGGGACCGGGGACATCGGGGAGGGGGCGGCGACATCAGGGAAAGGATAAGGACACCGGGGAGGGGACAGGGACATCGTGGGGGGAGCGGGGAGAAAGCGGGGAGGGGACAAGGACACCGGCGAGGGCTTGGGGACACCGGGGGGGGGGGGGTTGGGGACACTTTGGGGGTGGCCATGAGTGACCTGGGGGTGACCCCGAGGGGACCACGGTGACAGCGGGGAGGGACAAAGCGACACCGGGGGTGGGGACAGACCCGCGAGGAACCGGCGACACCGTGGGCGGGGGGAGCCCTGGGGACACCGGGGGGGGAGGTTTCGGGGACCCTCCAGGCGGTGACGTCACGGCGGATGGGAAGTGTCGCCGAGTGTCCCCGAGTGTCCCCAAGTGCCACCTCCCGGGGGATTTCGCCTCCGGAGTTTCCTGCGCGGAATTTTTGTCCCGTCCCCGGGACAGGGAAAAGGGTTTGGGGGGGGGAGGGGGGGGGGGGGGGCTGGGGACATCTGGGGACCCCCTTGGGCAGGGACCCCCCCCCATGGGTGACACCTCCCAAAAAAACACCCAAGCCCCCCCAAATGGGACCCCTCCCAAAATGGGACCCCCCCTAAAATGGGATTCCCATGGGTGACCCCCCCCCTCAAAGGGAGCCCCCCCCAAATGACCCCCCCACCCCAACTGAGAGACCCCCCCCAAAACGAGACCGACCCCCCAAGTGGGAACCCCCTCCCCAAAATGAAGCCCACCCCCCAAAATGGGACCCCCATGGGAGACCCCGAAGTCACACCCCAAAGTGACCCCCCAAAAGACCCCCCCCTCAAATGGCAGACGCCCCCCAAAACGACACCGACCCCCCAAGTGAGACCCCCCCCATGGCAGACCCCCAAATTTGAAGCCCCCCCCCAAAAATGGAACCCCCCCCAAATGAGCCCCCCCCCCAAAATTCCCCATTTCCCCCGATGAGACACCCCCAAATTTGAACCCCCCCCTCCAAAAAGAGACCCCCACGGGTGACCCCCAAATGAGCCCCCCCCATTTGACGCCCCCCAAAAATTCCCCATTTCCCCCCCCACGGGAGACCCCCCCAAAATTTGAAGCCCCCCCCCCCAAATGGACCCGCCCATGGAGGACCCCCAAAATTTGGAGCCCCTCCCCCCCTCAATTCCCCATTTCCCCCCCCGGGACCCCCAGGGCGCCCCCCCCGATTTAAGCCCCGCCCCCTTGTCCCCTCCCCCGCTTCCCCCTCCCCAAAATTGGGGATCCCCCTCGGGGGGTGGGGGGGGGAGAAATCTCCCCTGCCAGGCCACGCCCACTGACCACGCCCCTTGCATCGCCCCGCCCGTTTCCCCCACCCCCTCAATCCTGGCCGCGCCCCCTCCCGCACTCCACCAATCAGCGCGCCGCCGAGCCGGCGGCTGCCGATGACGTCATCTCGCC
>NW_027094419.1:0-102849 GCF_029207755.1 Chamaea fasciata
CGGCGGCACGCCGCAGGCTGGCTGCGAAACAGCGGCTAGGCGTGGTTTCCGAGCTCTCCACAGGCAGAGAAGCTGTTTGCAGCACGGAAAGTGCTTCTCCTAGCCTGGGAAGCGAGGAAAACGCCGTTTGGCCCGCGCCCAGTGCACTCTCCGGCGGTTCGCTTGCAGGCAGGCTTGAAACAGCGTTAAACGCTGTTTCCGAGCTCTCCACAGGCAGAGAAGCTGTTTGCAGCACGGAAAGTGCTTCTCCTAGCCTGGGAAGCGAGGAAAACGCCGTTTGGCCGCGCCCAGTGCACTCTCCGCCGGTTCGCTTGCAGGCAGGCTTGGAACAGCGTTAAACGCTGTTTCCGAGCTCTCCACAGGCAGAGAAGCTGTTTGCAGCACGGGAAAACGCTTCTCCTAGCCTGGGAAGCGAGGAAAACGCCGTTTTGGCTGCGCCTTAGTGCACTCTCCGGCGGTTCGCTCGCAGGCAGGCTTGGAACAGCGTTAAACGCTGTTTCCGAGCTCTCCACAGGCAGAGAAGCTGTTTGCAGCACGGAAAGTGCTTCTCCTAGCCTGGGAAGCGAGAAAATGCCGTTTGGCCGCGCCCAGTGCACTCTCCGGCGGTTCGCTTGCAGGCAGGCTTGGAAACAGCGTTAAACGCTGTTTCCGAGCTCTCCACAGGCAGAGAAGCTGTTTGCAGCACGGAAAGTGCTTCTCCTAGCCTGGGAAGCGAGAAAACGCCGTTTGGCCGCGCCTAGTGCACTCTCCGGCGGTTCGCTTGCAGGCTGGCCGCGAACAGCGGCTAGGCGCGGTTTCGAGCTCTCCACAAGCAGAGAAGCTGTTTGCAGCACGGAAAGTGCTTCTCTTAGCCTGGGAAGCGAGAAAGCGTCTTTTGGCGCGCATAGTGCTGTCGGAGGCTGCACGCTGCAGGCCTGGCTGCGAGCAGCCTCTCGGCGCGGTTTCTGAGTTCTCCACAAGCAGAGAAGCTGTTTGCAGCACGGAAAACGCTTCTCTTAGCCTGGGAAGCGAGACAGCGCCTTTTGGCCGCGCCTACTGCTCTCAGAGGCTGCACGCTGCAGGCTGGCTGCGAGCAGCGGCTCGCCGCGGTTTCTGAGCTCTTCAGAAGCTGAGAAGCTGTTTGCAGCACGGAAAGTGCTTCTCTTAGCCTGGGAAGCGAGAAAGCGCCTTTTGGCCGCGGCTAGTGCTCTCGGAGGCTGTACGCCGCAGGCTGGCTGCGAACAGCGGCTAGGCGCGGTTTCCGAGCTCTCCACAAGCAGAGAAGCTGTTTGCAGCACGGAAGGTGCTTCTCCTAGCCTGGGAAGCGAGAAAGCGGCTTTTGGCAGCGCCTAGTGCTTTCTACGGCGGCACGCCGCAGGCTGGCTGCGAACAGCGGCTAGGCGTGGTTTCCCGAGCTCTCCACAGGCAGAGAAGCTGTTTGCAGCACGGGAAAGTGCTTCTCCTAGCCTGGGAAGCGAGGAAAACGCCGTTTGGCCGCGCCCAGTGCACTCTCCGGCGGTTCGCTTGCAGGCAGGCTTGGAACAGCGTTAAACGCTGTTTCGAGCTCTCCACAGGCAGAGAAGCTGTTTGCAGCACGGAAAGTGCTTCTCCTAGCCTGGGAAGCGAGAAAACGCCGTTTGGCCGCGCCTAGTGCACTCTCCGGCGGTTCGCTTGCAGGCAGGCTTGGAACAGCGTTAAACGCTGTTTCCGAGCACTCCATAGGCAGAGAAGCTGTTTTCAGCACGGAAAGTGCTTCTCCTAGCCTGGAAGCGAGAAAACGCCGTTTGGCCGCGCCCAGTGCACTCTCCGGCGGTTCGCTTGCAGGCAGGCTTGGAACAGCGTTAAACGCTGTTTCCGAGCTCTCCACAGGCAGAGAAGCTGTTTGCAGCACGGAAAGTGGCTTCTCCTAGCCTGGGAAGCGAGGGAAAACGCCGTTTGGCCGCGCCCAGTGCACTCTCCGGCGGTTCGCTTGCAGGCAGGCTTGGAACAGCGTTTAAACGCTGTTTCCGAGCTCTCCACAGGCAGAGAAGCTGTTTGCAGCACGGAAAGTGCTTCTCCTAGCCTGGGAAGCGAGAAAACGCCGTTTGGCCGCGCCCAGTGCACTCTCCGCCGGTTCGCTCGCAGGCAGGCTTGGAACAGCGTTTAAACGCTGTTTCCGAGCTCTCCACAGGCAGAGAAGCTGTTTGCAGCACGGAAAGTGCTTCTCCTAGCCTGGGAAGCGAGAAAACGCCGTTTGGCCGCGCCTAGTGCACTCTCCGGCGGTTCGCTTGCAGGGCTGGGCCGCGAACAGCGGCTAGCGCTGGGTTTCGAGCTCTCCACAAGCAGAGAAGCTGTTTGCAGCACGGAAAGTGCTTCTCTTAGCCTGGGAAGCGAGAAAGCGTCTTTTGGCCGCGCATAGTGCTGTCGGAGGCTGCACGCTGCAGGCTGGCTGCGAGCAGCCTCTCGGCGCGGTTTCTGAGTTCTCCACAAGCAGAGAAGCTGTTTGCAGCACGGAAAACGCTTCTCCTAGCCTGGGAAGCGAGAAAACGCCGTTTGGCCGCGTCTAGTGCACTCTCCGCCGGTTCGCTTGCAGGCAGGCTTGGAACAGCGTCAAACGCCGTTTCCGAGCTCCCCACAAGCAGAGAAGCTGTTTGCAGCGCGGAAAACGCTTTCTCCTAGCCTGGGAAGCGAGAGGAAACGCCGTTTGGCCGCGTCTAGTGCACTCTCCGCCGGTTCGCTTGCAGGCAGGCTTGGAACACCGTCAAACGCTGTTTCCGAGCTCCCCACAAGCAGAGAAGCTGTTTTGCAGCACGGGAAAACGCTTCTCCTAGCCTGGGAAGCGAGAGAAACGCCGTTTGGCCGCGTCTAGTGCACTCTCCGCCGGTTCGCTTGCAGGCAGGCTTGGAACAGCGTCAAACGCTGTTTCCGTGCTCCCCACAAGCAGAGAAGCTGTTTGCAGCACGGAAAGTGCTTCTCCTAGCCTGGGAAGCGAGGAGAAACGCCGTTTGGCCGCGCCCAGTGCACTCTCCGGCGGTTCGCTTGCAGGCAGGCTTGGGAACAGCGTCAAACGCTGTTTCCGAGCTCTCCACAGGCAGAGAAGCTGTTTGCAGCACGGAAATTGCTTCTCCTAGCCTGGGAAGCGAGGAAAACGCCGTTTGGCCGCGCCTAGTGCACTCTCGGGCGGTTCGCTCGCAGGCAGGCTTGGAACAGCGTTAAACGCTGTTTCCGAGCTCTCCACAGGCAGAGAAGCTGTTTGCAGCACGGAAAGTGCTTCTCCTAGCCTGGGGAAGCGAGGAGAAAACGCCGTTTGGCCGCGCCCAGTGCACTCTCCGGCGGTTCGCTCGCAGGCAGGCTTGGAACAGCGTTAAACGCTGTTTCCGAGCTCTCCACAGGCAGAGAAGCTGTTTGCAGCACGGAAAGTGCTTCTCCTAGCCTGGGAAGCGAGAGAAACGCCGTTTGGCCGCGCCCAGTGCACTCTCCGGCGGTTCGCTTGCAGGCAGGCTTGGAACAGCGTTAAACGCTGTTTCCGAGCTCTCCACAGGCAGAGAAGCTGTTTGCAGCACGGAAAGTGCTTCTCCTAGCCTGGGAAGCGAGAGAAACGCCGTTTGGCCGCGCCCAGTGCACTCTCCGGCGGTTCGCTTGCAGGCTGGCCGCGAACAGCGGCTAGGCGCGGTTTTCGAGCTCTCCACAAGCAGAGAAGCTGTTTTGCAGCACGGAAAGTGCTTCTCTTAGCCTGGGAAGCGAGGAAAGCGTCTTTTGGCCGCGCATAGTTGCTGTCGGAGGCTGCACGCTGCAGGCTGGCTGCGAGCAGCCTCTCGGCGCGGTTTTCTGAGTTCTCCACAAGCAGAGAAGCTGTTTGCAGCACGGAAAACGCTTCTCTTAGCCTGGGAAGCGAGACAGCGCCTTTTGGGCCGCGCCTACTGCTCTCAGAGGCTGCACGCTGCAGGCTGGCTGCGGAGCAGCGGCTCGCCGCGGTTTCTGAGCTCTTCAGAAGCTGAGAAGCTGTTTGCAGCACGGAAAGTGCTTCTCTTAGCCTGGGAAGCGAGAAAGCGCCTTTTGGCCGCGGCTAGTGCTCTCGGAGGCTGTACGCCGCAGGCTGGCTGCGAACAGCGGCTAGGCGTGGTTTCCGAGCTCTCCACAAGCAGAGAAGCTGTTTGCAGCACGGAAGGTGCTTCTCCTAGCCTGGGAAGCGAGAAAGCGGCTTTTGGCAGCGCCTAGTGCTTTCTACGGCGGCACGCCGCAGGCTGGCTGCGAACAGCGGCTAGGCGTGGTTTCCGAGCTCTCCACAGGCAGAGAAGCTGTTTGCAGCACGGAAAGTGCTTCTCCTAGCCTGGGAAGCGAGGGAAAACGCCGTTTGGCCGCGCCCAGTGCACTCTCCGGCGGTTCGCTTGCAGGCAGGCTTGGAACAGCGTTAAACGCTGTTTCCGAGCTCTCCACAGGCAGAGAAGCTGTTTGCAGCACGGAAAGTGCTTCTCCTAGCCTGGGAAGCGAGGGAAAACGCCGTTTGGCCGCGCCTAGTGCACTCTCGGCGGTTCGCTTGCAGGCAGGCTTGGAACAGCGTTTAAACGCTGTTTCCGAGCACTCCATAGGCAGAGAAGCTGTTTGCAGCACGGAAAGTGCTTCTCCTAGCCTGGAAGCGAGAAAACGCCGTTTGGCCGCGCCCAGTGCACTCTCCGGCGGTTCGCTTGCAGGCAGGCTTGGAACAGCGTTAAACGCTGTTTCCGAGCTCTCCACAGGCAGAGAAGCTGTTTGCAGCACGGAAAGTGCTTCTCCTAGCCTGGGAAGCGAGGAGAAAACGCCGTTTGGCCGCGCCCAGTGCACTCTCCGGCGGTTCGCTTGCAGCAGGCTTGGAACAGCGTTAAACGCTGTTTCCGAGCTCTCCACAGGCAGAGAAGCTGTTTGCAGCACGGAAAGTGCTTCTCCTAGCCTGGGAAGCGAGGAAAACGCCGTTTGGCCGCGCCCAGTGCACTCTCCGCCGGTTCGCTCGCAGGCAGGCCTTGGAACAGCGTTAAAACGCTGTTTCCGAGCTCTCCACAGGCAGAGAAGCTGTTTGCAGCACGGGAAAGTGCTTCTCCCTAGCCTGGGAAGCGAGGAAAACGCCGTTTGGCCGCGCCTAGTGCACTCTCCGGCGGTTCGCTTGCAGGCTGGGCCGCGAACAGCGGCTAGGCGCGGTTTCGAGCTCTCCACAAGCAGAGAAGCTGTTTGCAGCACGGAAAGTGCTTCTCTTAGCCTGGGAAGCGAGGAAAGCGTCTTTTGGCCGCGCATAGTGCTGTCGGAGGCTGCACGCTGCAGGCTGGCTGCGAGCAGCCTCTCGGCGCGGTTTCTGAGTTCTCCACAAGCAGAGAAGCTGTTTGCAGCACGGAAAACGCTTCTCCTAGCCTGGGGAAGCGAGGAAAACGCCGTTTGGCCGCGTCTAGTGCACTCTCCGCCGGTTCGATTGCAGGCAGGCTTGGAACAGCGTCAAACGCTGGTTTCCGAGCTCCCCACAAGCAGAGAAGCTGTTTGCAGCACGGAAAACGCTTCTCCTAGCCTGGGAAGCGAGAAAACGCCGTTTGGCCGCGTCTAGTGCACTCTCCGCCGGTTCGCTTGCAGGCAGGCTTGGAACAGCGTCAAACGCGGTTTCCGAGCTCCCCACAAGCAGAGAAGCTGTTTTGCAGCACGGAAAACGCTTCTCCTAGCCTGGAAGCGAGAAAACGCCGTTTGGCCGCGTCTAGTGCACTCTCCGCCGGTTCGCTTGCAGGCAGGCTTGGAACAGCGTCAAACGCTGTTTCCGAGCTCCCCACAAGCAGAGAAGCTGTTTGCAGCACGGAAAACGCTTCTCCTAGCCTGGGAAGCGAGAAAACGCCGTTTGGCCGCGTCTAGTGCACTCTCCGCCGGTTCGCTTGCAGGCAGGCTTGGAACAGCGTCAAACGCTGTTTCCGAGCTCCCCACAAGCAGAGAAGCTGTTTGCAGCACGGAAAACGCTTCTCCTAGCCTGGGAAGCGAGAAAACGCCGTTTGGCCGCGTTCTAGTGCACTCTCCGCCGGTTTCGCTTGCAGGCAGGCTTGGAACAGCGTCAAACGCCGTTTCCGAGCTCCCCACAAGCAGAGAAGCTGTTTGCAGCGCGGAAAACGCTTCTCCGTAGCCTGGGGAAGCGAGAAAACGCCGTTTGGCCGCGTCTAGTGCACTCTCCGCCGGTTCGCTTGCAGGCAGGCTTGGAACACCGTTCAAACGCTGTTTCCGAGCTCCCCACAAGCAGAGAAGCTGTTTGCAGCACGGGAAAACGCTTCTCCTAGCCTGGGAAGCGAGGAAAACGCCGTTTGGCCGCGTCTAGTGCACTCTCCGCCGGTTCGCTTGCAGGCAGGCTTGGAACAGCGGTCAAACGCTGTTTCCGTGCTCCCCACAAGCAGAGAAGCTGTTTGCAGCACGGAAAGTGCTTCTCCTAGCCTGGGAAGCGAGAAAACGCCGTTTGGTCCCGCGCCCAGTGCACTCTCCGGCGGTTCGCTTGCAGGCAGGCTTGGAACAGCGTCAAACGCTGTTTCCGAGCTCTCCACAGGCAGAGAAGCTGTTTGCAGCACGGAAATTGCTTCTCCTAGCCTGGGAAGCGAGGAAAACGCCGTTTGGCCGCGCCTAGTGCACTCTCCGGCGGTTCGCTTGCAGGCAGGCTTGGAACAGCGTTAAACGCTGTTTCCGAGCACTCCACAGGCAGAGAAGCTGTTTGCAGCACGGAAAGTGCTTCTCCTAGCCTGGGAAGCGAGAGAAAACGCCGTTTGGCCGCGCCTCGTGCACTCTCGGGCGGGTTCGCTCGCAGGCAGGCTTGGAACAGCGTTAAACGCTGTTTCCGAGCTCTCCACAGGCAGAGAAGCTGTTTGCAGCACGGAAAGTGCTTCTCCTAGCCTGGGAAGCGAGAAAACGCCGTTTGGCCGCGCCCAGTGCACTCTCCGGCGGTTCGCTTGCAGGCAGGCTGGGAACTGCGTTAAACGCTGTTTCCGAGCTCTCCACAGGCAGAGAAGCTGTTTGCAGCACGGAAAGTGCTTCTCCTAGCCTGGGAAGCGAGAAAACGCCGTTTGGGGCCGCGCCCAGTGCACTCTCCGGCGGTTCGCTCGCAGGCAGGCTTGGAACAGCGTTAAACGCTGTTTCCGAGCTCTCCACAGGCAGAGAAGCTGTTTGCAGCACGGAAAGTGCTTCTCCTAGCCTGGGAAGCGAGAAAACGCCGTTTGGCCGCGCCCAGTGCACTCTCCGGCGGTTCGCTCGCAGGCAGGCTTGGAACAGCGTTAAACGCTGTTTCCGAGCTCTCCACAGGCAGAGAAGCTGTTTGCAGCACGGAAAGTGCTTCTCCTAGCCTGGGAAGCGAGGAAAACGCCGTTTGGCCGCGCCTAGTGCACTCTCCGCCGGTTCGCTCGCAGGCAGGCTTGGAACAGCGTTAAACGCTGTTTCCGAGCTCTCCACAGGCAGAGAAGCTGTTTTCAGCACGGAAAAGTGCTTCTCCTAGCCTGGGAAGGCGAGGGAAAACGCCGTTTGGCCGCGCCCAGTGCACTCTCCGGCGGTTCGCTCGCAGGCAGGCTTGGAACAGCGTTAAACGCTGGTTTCCGAGCTCTCCACAGGCAGAGAAGCTGTTTGCAGCACGGAAAGTGCTTCTCCTAGCCTGGGAAGCGAGAAAACGCCGTTTGGCCGCGCCCAGTGCACTCTCCGGCGGTTCGCTTGCAGGCAGGCTTGGAACAGCGTTAAACGCTGTTTCCGAGCTCTCCACAGGCAGAGAAGCTGTTTGCAGCACGGAAAGTGCTTCTCCTAGCCTGGGAAGCGAGGAAAACGCCGTTTGGCCGCGCCCAGTGCACTCTCCGGCGGTTCGCTTGCAGGCAGGCTTGGAACAGCGTTTAAACGCTGTTTCCGAGCTCTCCACAGGCAGAGAAGCTGTTTGCAGCACGGAAAGTGCTTCTCCTAGCCTGGGAAGCGAGAAAACGCCGTTTGGCCGCGCCCAGTGCACTCTCCGGCGGTTCGCTTGCAGGCTGGCCGCGAACAGCGGCTAGGCGCGGTTTCGAGCTCTCCACAAGCAGAGAAGCTGTTTGCAGCACGGAAAGTGCTTCTCTTAGCCTGGGAAGCGAGAAAGCGTCTTTTGGCCGCGCATAGTGCTGTCGGAGGCTGCACGCTGCAGGCTGGCTGCGAGCAGCCTCTCGGCGCGGTTTCTGAGTTCTCCACAAGCAGAGAAGCTGTTTGCAGCACGGAAAACGCTTCTCTTAGCCTGGGAAGCGAGACAGCGCCTTTTGGCCGCGCCTACTGCTCTCAGAGGCTGCACGCTGCAGGCTGGCTGCGAGCAGCGGCTCGCCGCGGTTTCTGAGCTCTTCAGAAGCTGAGAAGCTGTTTGCAGCACGGAAAGTGCTTCTCTTAGCCTGGGAAGCGAGAAAGCGCCTTTTGGCCGCGGCTAGTGCTCTCGGAGGCTGTACGCCGCAGGCTGGCTGCGAACAGCGGCTAGGCGCGGTTTCCGAGCTCTCCACAAGCAGAGAAGCTGTTTGCAGCACGGAAGGTGCTTCTCCTAGCCTGGGAAGCGAGAAAGCGGCTTTTGGCAGCGCCTAGTGCTTTCTACGGCGGCACGCCGCAGGCTGGCTGCGAACAGCGGCTAGGCGTGGTTTCCGAGCTCTCCACAGGCAGAGAAGCTGTTTGCAGCACGGAAAGTGCTTCTCCTAGCCTGGGAAGCGAGGAAAACGCCGTTTGGCCGCGCCCAGTGCACTCTCCGGCGGTTCGCTTGCAGGCAGGCTTGAAACAGCGTTTAAACGCTGTTTCCGAGCTCTCCACAGGCAGAGAACGTGTTTGCAGCACGGAAAGTGCTTCTCCTAGCCTGGGAAGCGAGAAAACGCCGGTTTGGCCGCGCCCAGTGCACTCTCCGCCGGTTCGCTTGCAGGCAGGCTTGGAACAGCGTTAAACGCGCTGTTTCCGAGCTCTCCACAGGCAGAGAAGCTGTTTGCAGCACGGAAAACGCTTCTCCTAGCCTGGAAGCGAGAAAACGCCGTTTGGCTGCGCTTAGTGCACTCTCCGGCGGTTCGCTCGCAGGCAGGCTTGGAACAGCGTTAAACGCTGTTTCCGAGCTCTCCACAGGCAGAGAAGCTGTTTGCAGCACGGAAAGTGCTTCTCCTAGCCTGGGAAGCGAGAAAATGCCGTTTGGCCGCGCCCAGTGCACTCTCCGGCGGTTCGCTTGCAGGCAGGCTTGGAACAGCGTTAAACGCTGTTTCCGAGCTCTCCACAGGCAGAGAAGCTGTTTGCAGCACGGAAAGTGCTTCTCCTAGCCTGGGAAGCGAGAAAACGCCGTTTGGCCGCGCCTAGTGCACTCTCCGGCGGTTCGCTTGCAGGCTGGCCGCGAACAGCGGCTAGGCGCGGTTTCGAGCTCTCCACAAGCAGAGAAGCTGTTTGCAGCACGGAAAGTGCTTCTCTTAGCCTGGGAAGCGAGAAAGCGTCTTTTGGCCGCGCATTAGTGCTGTCGGAGGCTGCACGCTGCAGGCTGGCTGCGAGCAGCCTCTCGGCGCGGTTTCTGAGTTCTCCACAAGCAGAGAAGCTGTTTGCAGCACGGAAAACGCTTCTCTTAGCCTGGGAAGCGAGACAGCGCCTTTTGGCCGCGCCTACTGCTCTCAGAGGCTGCACGCTGCAGGCTGGCTGCGAGCAGCGGCTCGCCGCGGTTTCTGAGCTCTTCAGAAGCTGAGAAGCTGTTTGCAGCACGGAAAGTGCTTCTCTTAGCCTGGGAAGCGAGAAAGCGCCTTTTGGCCGCGGCTAGTGCTCTCGGAGGCTGTACGCCGCAGGCTGGCTGCGAACAGCGGCTAGGCGCGGTTTCCGAGCTCTCCACAAGCAGAGAAGCTGTTTGCAGCACGGAAGGTGCTTCTCCTAGCCTGGGAAGCGAGAAAGCGGCTTTTGGCAGCGCCTAGTGCTTTCTACGGGCGGCACGCCGCAGGCTGGCCTGCGAACAGCGGCTAGGCGTGGTTTCCGAGCTCTCCACAGGCAGAGAAGCTGTTTGCAGCACGGAAAGTGCTTCTCCTAGCCTGGGAAGCGTGAGAAAACGCCGTTTGGCCGCGCCCAGTGCACTCTCCGGCGGTTCGCTTGCAGGCAGGCTTGGAACAGCGTTAAACGCTGTTTCCGAGCTCTCCACAGGCAGAGAAGCTGTTTGCAGCACGGAAAGTGCTTCTCCTAGCCTGGGAAGCGAGAAAAACGCCGTTTGGCCGCGCCTAGTGCACTCTCCGGCGGTTCGCTTGCAGGCAGGCTTGGAACAGCGTTAAACGCTGTTTCCGAGCACTCCATAGGCAGAGAAGCTGTTTTCAGCACGGAAAGTGCTTCTCCTAGCCTGGAAGCGAGAAAACGCCGTTTGGGCCCCGCGCCCCAGTGCACTCTCCGGCGGTTCGCTTGCAGGCAGGCTTGGAACAGCGTTTAAACGCTGTTTCCGAGCTCTCCACAGGCAGAGAAGCTGTTTGCAGCACGGAAAGTGCTTCTCCTAGCCTGGGAAGCGAGAAAACGCCGTTTGGCCGCGCCCAGTGCACTCTCCGGCGGTTCGCTTGCAGGCAGGCTTGGAACAGCGTTAAACGCTGTTTCCGAGCTCTCCACAGGCCAGAGAAGCTGTTTGCAGCACGGAAAGTGCTTCTCCTAGCCTGGGAAGCGAGAAAACGCCGTTTGGCCGCGCCCAGTGCACCTCTCCGCCGGTTCGCTCGCAGGCAGGCTTGGAACAGCGTTAAACGCTGTTTCCGAGCTCTCCACAGGCAGAGAAGCTGTTTGCAGCACGGAAAGTGCTTCTCCTAGCCTGGGAAGCGAGAAAACGCCGTTTGGCCGCGCCTAGTGCACTCTCCGGCGGTTCGCTTGCAGGCTGGCCCGCGAACAGCGGCTAGGCGCGGTTTCGAGCTCTCCACAAGCAGAGAAGCTGTTTGCAGCACGGAAAGTGCTTCTCTTAGCCTGGGAAGCGAGAAAGCGTCTTTTGGCCGCGCATAGTGCTGTCGGAGGGCTGCACGCTGCAGGCTGGCTGCGAGCAGCCTCTCGGCGCGGTTTCTGAGTTCTCCACAAGCAGAGAAGCTGTTTGCAGCACGGAAAACGCTTCTCCTAGCCTGGGAAGCGAGAAAACGCCGTTTGGCCGCGTCTAGTGCACTCTCGCCGGTTCGCTTGCAGGCAGGCTTGGAACAGCGTCAAACGCCGTTTCCGAGCTCCCCACAAGCAGAGAAGCTGTTTGCAGCGCGGAAAACGCTTCTCCTAGCCTGGGAAGCGAGGGAGAAAACGCCGTTTGGCCGCGTCTAGTGCACTCTCCGCCGGTTCGCTTGCAGGCAGGCTTGGAACACCGTCAAACGCTGTTTCCGAGCTCCCACAAGCAGAGAAGCTGTTTGCAGCACGGAAAACGCTTCTCCTAGCCTGGGAAGCGAGGAAAACGCCGTTTGGCCGCGTCTAGTGCACTCTCCGCCGGTTCGCTTGCAGGCAGGCTTGGAACAGCGTCAAACGCTGTTTCCGTGCTCCCCCACAGCAGAGAAGCTGTTTGCAGCACGGAAAGTGCTTCTCCTAGCCTGGGAAGCGAGGAAAACGCCGTTTGGCCGCGCCCAGTGCACTCTCCGGCGGTTCGCTTGCAGGCAGGCTTGGAACAGCGTCAAACGCTGTTTCCGAGCTCTCCACAGGCAGAGAAGCTGTTTGCAGCACGGAAATTGCTTCTCCTAGCCTGGGAAGCGAGAAAACGCCGTTTGGCCGCGCCTAGTGCACTCTCGGGCGGTTCGCTCGCAGGCAGGCTTGGAACAGCGTTAAACGCTGTTTCCGAGCTCTCCACAGGCAGAGAAGCTGTTTGCAGCACGGAAAGTGCTTCTCCTAGCCTGGGAAGCGAGAAAACGCCGTTTGGCCGCGCCCAGTGCACTCTCCGGCGGTTCGCTCGCAGGCAGGCTTGGAACAGCGTTAAACGCTGTTTCCGAGCTCTCCACAGGCAGAGAAGCTGTTTGCAGCACGGAAAGTGCTTCTCCTAGCCTGGGAAGCGAGAAAACGCCGTTTGGCCGCGCCCAGTGCACTCTCCGGCGGTTCGCTTGCAGGCAGGCTTGGAACAGCGTTAAACGCTGTTTCCGAGCTCTCCACAGGCAGAGAAGCTGTTTGCAGCCACGGAAAGTGCTTCTCCTAGCCTGGGAAGCGAGGAAAACGCCGTTTGGGCCGCGCCCAGTGCACTCTCCGGGCGGTTCGCTTGCAGGCTGGCCGCGAACAGCGGCTAGGCGCGGTTTCGAGCTCTCCACAAGCAGAGAAGCTGTTTGCAGCACGGAAAGTGCTTCTCTTAGCCTGGGAAGCGAGAAAGCGTCTTTTTGGCCCGCGCATAGTGCTGTCGGAGGCTGCACGCTGCAGGCTGGCTGCGAGCAGCCTCTCGGCGCGGTTTCTGAGTTCTCCACAAGCAGAGAAGCTGTTTGCAGCACGGAAAACGCTTCTCTTAGCCTGGGAAGCGAGACAGCGCCTTTTGGCCGCGCCTACTGCTCTCAGAGGCTGCACGCTGCAGGCTGGCTGCGAGCAGCGGCTCGCCGCGGTTTCTGAGCTCTTCAGAAGCTGAGAAGCTGTTTGCAGCACGGAAAGTGCTTCTCTTAGCCTGGGAAGCGAGAAAGCGCCTTTTGGCCGCGGCTAGTGCTCTCGGAGGCTGTACGCCGCAGGCTGGCTGCGAACAGCGGCTAGGCGTGGTTTCCGAGCTCTCCACAAGCAAGGCGTGGTTTCCGAGCTCTCCACAAGCAGAGAAGCTGTTTGCAGCACGGAAGGTGCTTCTCCTAGCCTGGGAAGCGAGAAAGCGGCTTTTGGCAGCGCCTAGTGCTTTCTACGGCGGCACGCCGCAGGCTGGCTGCGAACAGCGGCTAGGCGTGGTTTCCGAGCTCTCCACAGGCAGAGAAGCTGTTTGCAGCACGGAAAGTGCTTCTCCTAGCCTGGGAAGCGAGAAAACGCCGTTTGGCCGCGCCCAGTGCACTCTCCGGCGGTTCGCTTGCAGGCAGGCTTGGAACAGCGTTAAACGCTGTTTCCGAGCTCTCCACAGGCAGAGAAGCTGTTTGCAGCACGGAAAGTGCTTCTCCTAGCCTGGGAAGCGAGAAAACGCCGTTTGGCCGCGCCTAGTGCACTCTCCGGCGGTTCGCTTGCAGGCAGGCTTGGAACAGCGTTAAACGCTGTTTCCGAGCACTCCATAGGCAGAGAAGCTGTTTGCAGCACGGAAAGTGCTTCTCCTAGCCTGGAAGCGAGAAAACGCCGTTTGGCCGCGCCCAGTGCACTCTCCGGCGGTTCGCTTGCAGGCAGGCTTGGAACAGCGTTAAACGCTGTTTCCGAGCTCTCCACAGGCAGAGAAGCTGTTTGCAGCACGGAAAGTGCTTCTCCTAGCCTGGGAAGCGAGAAAACGCCGTTTGGCCGCGCCCAGTGCACTCTCCGGCGGTTCGCTTGCAGGCAGGCTTGGAACAGCGTTAAACGCTGTTTCCGAGCTCTCCACAGGCAGAGAAGCTGTTTGCAGCACGGAAAGTGCTTCTCCTAGCCTGGGAAGCGAGAAAACGCCGTTTGGCCGCGCCCAGTGCACTCTCCGGCGGTTCGCTTGCAGGCTGGCCGCGAACAGCGGCTAGGCGCGGTTTCGAGCTCTCCACAAGCAGAGAAGCTGTTTGCAGCACGGAAAGTGCTTCTCTTAGCCTGGGAAGCGAGAAAGCGTCTTTTGGCCGCGCATAGTGCTGTCGGAGGCTGCACGCTGCAGGCTGGCTGCGAGCAGCCTCTCGGCGCGGTTTCTGAGTTCTCCACAAGCAGAGAAGCTGTTTGCAGCACGGAAAACGCTTCTCTTAGCCTGGGAAGCGAGACAGCGCCTTTTGGCCGCGCCTACTGCTCTCAGAGGCTGCACGCTGCAGGCTGGCTGCGAGCAGCGGCTCGCCGCGGTTTCTGAGCTCTTCAGAAGCTGAGAAGCTGTTTGCAGCACGGAAAGTGCTTCTCTTAGCCTGGGAAGCGAGAAAGCGCCTTTTGGCCGCGGCTAGTGCTCTCGGAGGCTGTACGCCGCAGGCTGGCTGCGAACAGCGGCTAGGCGCGGTTTCCGAGCTCTCCACAAGCAGAGAAGCTGTTTGCAGCACGGAAGGTGCTTCTCCTAGCCTGGGAAGCGAGAAAGCGGCTTTTGGCAGCGCCTAGTGCTTTCTACGGCGGCACGCCGCAGGCTGGCTGCGAACAGCGGCTAGGCGTGGTTTCCGAGCTCTCCACAGGCAGAGAAGCTGTTTGCAGCACGGAAAGTGCTTCTCCTAGCCTGGGAAGCGAGAAAACGCCGTTTGGCCGCGCCCAGTGCACTCTCCGGCGGTTCGCTTGCAGGCAGGCTTGAAACAGCGTTAAACGCTGTTTCCGAGCTCTCCACAGGCAGAGAAGCTGTTTGCAGCACGGAAAGTGCTTCTCCTAGCCTGGGAAGCGAGAAAACGCCGTTTGGCCGCGCCCAGTGCACTCTCCGCCGGTTCGCTTGCAGGCAGGCTTGGAACAGCGTTAAACGCTGTTTCCGAGCTCTCCACAGGCAGAGAAGCTGTTTGCAGCACGGAAAACGCTTCTCCTAGCCTGGGAAGCGAGAAAACGCCGTTTGGCTGCGCTTAGTGCACTCTCCGGCGGTTCGCTCGCAGGCAGGCTTGGAACAGCGTTAAACGCTGTTTCCGAGCTCTCCACAGGCAGAGAAGCTGTTTGCAGCACGGAAAGTGCTTCTCCTAGCCTGGGAAGCGAGAAAATGCCGTTTGGCCGCGCCCAGTGCACTCTCCGGCGGTTCGCTTGCAGGCAGGCTTGGAACAGCGTTAAACGCTGTTTCCGAGCTCTCCACAGGCAGAGAAGCTGTTTGCAGCACGGAAAGTGCTTCTCCTAGCCTGGGAAGCGAGAAAACGCCGTTTGGCCGCGCCTAGTGCACTCTCCGGCGGTTCGCTTGCAGGCTGGCCGCGAACAGCGGCTAGGCGCGGTTTCGAGCTCTCCACAAGCAGAGAAGCTGTTTGCAGCACGGAAAGTGCTTCTCTTAGCCTGGGAAGCGAGAAAGCGTCTTTTGGCCGCGCATAGTGCTGTCGGAGGCTGCACGCTGCAGGCTGGCTGCGAGCAGCCTCTCGGCGCGGTTTCTGAGTTCTCCACAAGCAGAGAAGCTGTTTGCAGCACGGAAAACGCTTCTCTTAGCCTGGGAAGCGAGACAGCGCCTTTTGGCCGCGCCTACTGCTCTCAGAGGCTGCACGCTGCAGGCTGGCTGCGAGCAGCGGCTCGCCGCGGTTTCTGAGCTCTTCAGAAGCTGAGAAGCTGTTTGCAGCACGGAAAGTGCTTCTCTTAGCCTGGGAAGCGAGAAAGCGCCTTTTGGCCGCGGCTAGTGCTCTCGGAGGCTGTACGCCGCAGGCTGGCTGCGAACAGCGGCTAGGCGCGGTTTCCGAGCTCTCCACAAGCAGAGAAGCTGTTTGCAGCACGGAAGGTGCTTCTCCTAGCCTGGGAAGCGAGGAAAGCGGCTTTTGGCAGCGCCTAGTGCTTTCTACGGCGGCACGCCGCAGGCTGGCTGCGAACAGCGGCTAGGCGTGGTTTCCGAGCTCTCCACAGGCAGAGAAGCTGTTTGCAGCACGGAAAGTGCTTCTCCTAGCCTGGGAAGCGAGAAAACGCCGTTTGGCCGCGCCCAGTGCACTCTCCGGCGGTTCGCTTGCAGGCAGGCTTGGAACAGCGTTAAACGCTGTTTCCGAGCTCTCCACAGGCAGAGAAGCTGTTTGCAGCACGGAAAGTGCTTCTCCTAGCCTGGGAAGCGAGAAAACGCCGTTTGGCCGCGCCTAGTGCACTCTCCGGCGGTTCGCTTGCAGGCAGGCTTGGAACAGCGTTAAACGCTGTTTCCGAGCACTCCATAGGCAGAGAAGCTGTTTTCAGCACGGAAAGTGCTTCTCCTAGCCTGGAAGCGAGAAAACGCCGTTTGGCCGCGCCCAGTGCACTCTCCGGCGGTTCGCTTGCAGGCAGGCTTGGAACAGCGTTAAACGCTGTTTCCGAGCTCTCCACAGGCAGAGAAGCTGTTTGCAGCACGGAAAGTGCTTCTCCTAGCCTGGGAAGCGAGAAAACGCCGTTTGGCCGCGCCCAGTGCACTCTCCGGCGGTTCGCTTGCAGGCAGGCTTGGAACAGCGTTAAACGCTGTTTCCGAGCTCTCCACAGGCAGAGAAGCTGTTTGCAGCACGGAAAGTGCTTCTCCTAGCCTGGGAAGCGAGAAAACGCCGTTTGGCCGCGCCCAGTGCACTCTCCGCCGGTTCGCTCGCAGGCAGGCTTGGAACAGCGTTAAACGCTGTTTCCGAGCTCTCCACAGGCAGAGAAGCTGTTTGCAGCACGGAAAGTGCTTCTCCTAGCCTGGGGAGAAAACGCCGTTTGGCCGCGCCTAGTGCACTCTCCGGCGGTTCGCTTGCAGGCTGGCCGCGAACAGCGGCTAGGCGCGGTTTCGAGCTCTCCACAAGCAGAGAAGCTGTTTGCAGCACGGAAAGTGCTTCTCTTAGCCTGGGAAGCGAGAAAGCGTCTTTTGGCCGCGCATAGTGCTGTCGGAGGCTGCACGCTGCAGGCTGGCTGCGAGCAGCCTCTCGGCGCGGTTTCTGAGTTCTCCACAAGCAGAGAAGCTGTTTGCAGCACGGAAAACGCTTCTCCTAGCCTGGGAAGCGAGAAAACGCCGTTTGGCCGCGTCTAGTGCACTCTCCGCCGGTTCGCTTGCAGGCAGGCTTGGAACAGCGTCAAACGCCGTTTCCGAGCTCCCACAAGCAGAGAAGCTGTTTGCAGCGCGGAAAACGCTTCTCCTAGCCTGGGAAGCGAGAAAACGCCGTTTGGCCGCGTCTAGTGCACTCTCCGCCGGTTCGCTTGCAGGCAGGCTTGGAACACCGTCAAACGCTGTTTCCGAGCTCCCCACAAGCAGAGAAGCTGTTTGCAGCACGGAAAACGCTTCTCCTAGCCTGGGAAGCGAGAAAAACGCCGTTTGGCCGCGTCTAGTGCACTCTCCGCCGGTTCGCTTGCAGGCAGGCTTGGAACAGCGTCAAACGCTGTTTCCGTGCTCCCCACAAGCAGAGAAGCTGTTTGCAGCACGGAAAGTGCTTCTCCTAGCCTGGGAAGCGAGAAAAACGCCGTTTGGCCGCGCCCAGTGCACTCTCCGGCGGTTCGCTTGCAGGCAGGCTTGGAACAGCGTCAAACGCTGTTTCCGAGCTCTCCACAGGCAGAGAAGCTGTTTGCAGCACGGAAATTGCTTCTCCTAGCCTGGGAAGCGAGAAAACGCCGTTTGGCCGCGCCTAGTGCACTCTCGGGCGGTTCGCTCGCAGGCAGGCTTGGAACAGCGTTAAACGCTGTTTCCGAGCTCTCCACAGGCAGAGAAGCTGTTTGCAGCACGGAAAGTGCTTCTCCTAGCCTGGGAAGCGAGAAAACGCCGTTTGGCCGCGCCCAGTGCACTCTCCGGCGGTTCGCTCGCAGGCAGGCTTGGAACAGCGTTAAACGCTGTTTCCGAGCTCTCCACAGGCAGAGAAGCTGTTTGCAGCACGGAAAGTGCTTCTCCTAGCCTGGGAAGCGAGGAAAACGCCGTTTGGCCGCGCCCAGTGCACTCTCCGGCGGTTCGCTTGCAGGCAGGCTTGGAACAGCGTTAAACGCTGTTTCCGAGCTCTCCACAGGCAGAGAAGCTGTTTTGCAGCACGGAAAGTGCTTCTCCTAGCCTGGGAAGCGAGGAAAACGCCGTTTGGCCGCGCCCAGTGCACTCTCCGGCGGTTCGCTTGCAGGCTGGCCGCGAACAGCGGCTAGGCGCGGTTTCGAGCTCTCCACAAGCAGAGAAGCTGTTTGCAGCACGGAAAGTGCTTCTCTTAGCCTGGGAAGCGAGAAAGCGTCTTTTGGCCGCGCATAGTGCTGTCGGAGGCTGCACGCTGCAGGCTGGCTGCGAGCAGCCTCTCGGCGCGGTTTCTGAGTTCTCCACAAGCAGAGAAGCTGTTTGCAGCACGGAAAACGCTTCTCTTAGCCTGGGAAGCGAGACAGCGCCTTTTGGCCGCGCCTACTGCTCTCAGAGGCTGCACGCTGCAGGCTGGCTGCGAGCAGCGGCTCGCCGCGGTTTCTGAGCTCTTCAGAAGCTGAGAAGCTGTTTGCAGCACGGAAAGTGCTTCTCTTAGCCTGGGAAGCGAGAAAGCGCCTTTTGGCCGCGGCTAGTGCTCTCGGAGGCTGTACGCCGCAGGCTGGCTGCGAACAGCGGCTAGGCGTGGTTTCCGAGCTCTCCACAAGCAGAGAAGCTGTTTGCAGCACGGAAGGTGCTTCTCCTAGCCTGGGAAGCGAGAAAGCGGCTTTTGGCAGCGCCTAGTGCTTTCTACGGCGGCACGCCGCAGGCTGGCTGCGAACAGCGGCTAGGCGTGGTTTCCGAGCTCTCCACAGGCAGAGAAGCTGTTTGCAGCACGGAAAGTGCTTCTCCTAGCCTGGGAAGCGAGAAAACGCCGTTTGGCCGCGCCCAGTGCACTCTCCGGCGGTTCGCTTGCAGGCAGGCTTGGAACAGCGTTAAACGCTGTTTCCGAGCTCTCCACAGGCAGAGAAGCTGTTTGCAGCACGGAAAGTGCTTCTCCTAGCCTGGGAAGCGAGAAAACGCCGTTTGGCCGCGCCTAGTGCACTCTCCGGCGGTTCGCTTGCAGGCAGGCTTGGAACAGCGTTAAACGCTGTTTCCGAGCACTCCATAGGCAGAGAAGCTGTTTGCAGCACGGAAAGTGCTTCTCCTAGCCTGGAAGCGAGAAAACGCCGTTTGGCCGCGCCCAGTGCACTCTCCGGCGGTTCGCTTGCAGGCAGGCTTGGAACAGCGTTAAACGCTGTTTCCGAGCTCTCCACAGGCAGAGAAGCTGTTTGCAGCACGGAAAGTGCTTCTCCTAGCCTGGGAAGCGAGAAAACGCCGTTTGGCCGCGCCCAGTGCACTCTCCGGCGGTTCGCTTGCAGGCAGGCTTGGAACAGCGTTAAACGCTGTTTCCGAGCTCTCCACAGGCAGAGAAGCTGTTTGCAGCACGGAAAGTGCTTCTCCTAGCCTGGGAAGCGAGAAAACGCCGTTTGGCCGCGCCCAGTGCACTCTCCGCCGGTTCGCTCGCAGGCAGGCTTGGAACAGCGTTAAACGCTGTTTCCGAGCTCTCCACAGGCAGAGAAGCTGTTTGCAGCACGGAAAGTGCTTCTCCTAGCCTGGGAAGCGAGAAAACGCCGTTTGGCCGCGCCTAGTGCACTCTCCGGCGGTTCGCTTGCAGGCTGGCCGCGAACAGCGGCTAGGCGCGGTTTCGAGCTCTCCACAAGCAGAGAAGCTGTTTGCAGCACGGAAAGTGCTTCTCTTAGCCTGGGAAGCGAGAAAGCGTCTTTTGGCCGCGCATAGTGCTGTCGGAGGCTGCACGCTGCAGGCTGGCTGCGAGCAGCCTCTCGGCGCGGTTTCTGAGTTCTCCACAAGCAGAGAAGCTGTTTGCAGCACGGAAAACGCTTCTCCTAGCCTGGGAAGCGAGAAAACGCCGTTTGGCCGCGTCTAGTGCACTCTCCGCCGGTTCGCTTGCAGGCAGGCTTGGAACAGCGTCAAACGCCGTTTCCGAGCTCCCCACAAGCAGAGAAGCTGTTTGCAGCGCGGAAAACGCTTCTCCTAGCCTGGGAAGCGAGGAAAACGCCGTTTGGCCGCGTCTAGTGCACTCTCCGCCGGTTCGCTTGCAGGCAGGCTTGGAACACCGTCAAACGCTGTTTCCGAGCTCCCCACAAGCAGAGAAGCTGTTTGCAGCACGGAAAACGCTTCTCCTAGCCTGGGAAGCGAGAAAACGCCGTTTGGCCGCGTCTAGTGCACTCTCCGCCGGTTCGCTTGCAGGCAGGCTTGGAACAGCGTCAAACGCTGTTTCCGTGCTCCCCACAAGCAGAGAAGCTGTTTGCAGCACGGAAAGTGCTTCTCCTAGCCTGGGAAGCGAGGAAAACGCCGTTTGGCCGCGCCCAGTGCACTCTCCGGCGGTTCGCTTGCAGGCAGGCTTGGAACAGCGTCAAACGCTGTTTCCGAGCTCTCCACAGGCAGAGAAGCTGTTTGCAGCACGGAAATTGCTTCTCCTAGCCTGGGAAGCGAGAAAACGCCGTTTGGCCGCGCCTAGTGCACTCTCCGGCGGTTCGCTTGCAGGCAGGCTTGGAACAGCGTTAAACGCTGTTTCCGAGCTCTCCACAGGCAGAGAAGCTGTTTGCAGCACGGAAAGTGCTTCTCCTAGCCTGGGAAGCGAGAAAACGCCGTTTGGCCGCGCCTCGTGCACTCTCGGGCGGTTCGCTCGCAGGCAGGCTTGGAACAGCGTTAAACGCTGTTTCCGAGCTCTCCACAGGCAGAGAAGCTGTTTGCAGCACGGAAAGTGCTTCTCCTAGCCTGGGAAGCGAGAAAACGCCGTTTGGCCGCGCCCAGTGCACTCTCCGGCGGTTCGCTCGCAGGCAGGCTTGGAACAGCGTTAAACGCTGTTTCCGAGCTCTCCACAGGCAGAGAAGCTGTTTGCAGCACGGAAAGTGCTTCTCCTAGCCTGGGAAGCGAGAAAACGCCGTTTGGCCGCGCCCAGTGCACTCTCCGGCGGTTCGCTCGCAGGCAGGCTTGGAACAGCGTTAAACGCTGTTTCCGAGCTCTCCACAGGCAGAGAAGCTGTTTGCAGCACGGAAAGTGCTTCTCCTAGCCTGGGAAGCGAGAAAACGCCGTTTGGCCGCGCCTAGTGCACTCTCCGCCGGTTCGCTCGCAGGCAGGCTTGGAACAGCGTTAAACGCTGTTTCCGAGCTCTCCACAGGCAGAGAAGCTGTTTTCAGCACGGAAAGTGCTTCTCCTAGCCTGGGAAGCGAGAAAACGCCGTTTGGCCGCGCCCAGTGCACTCTCCGGCGGTTCGCTCGCAGGCAGGCTTGGAACAGCGTTAAACGCTGTTTCCGAGCTCTCCACAGGCAGAGAAGCTGTTTGCAGCACGGAAAGTGCTTCTCCTAGCCTGGGAAGCGAGAAAACGCCGTTTGGCCGCGCCCAGTGCACTCTCCGGCGGTTCGCTTGCAGGCAGGCTTGGAACAGCGTTAAACGCTGTTTCCGAGCTCTCCACAGGCAGAGAAGCTGTTTGCAGCACGGAAAGTGCTTCTCCTAGCCTGGGAAGCGAGAAAACGCCGTTTGGCCGCGCCCAGTGCACTCTCCGGCGGTTCGCTTGCAGGCAGGCTTGGAACAGCGTTAAACGCTGTTTCCGAGCTCTCCACAGGCAGAGAAGCTGTTTGCAGCACGGAAAGTGCTTCTCCTAGCCTGGGAAGCGAGAAAACGCCGTTTGGCCGCGCCCAGTGCACTCTCCGGCGGTTCGCTTGCAGGCTGGCCGCGAACAGCGGCTAGGCGCGGTTTCGAGCTCTCCACAAGCAGAGAAGCTGTTTGCAGCACGGAAAGTGCTTCTCTTAGCCTGGGAAGCGAGAAAGCGTCTTTTGGCCGCGCATAGTGCTGTCGGAGGCTGCACGCTGCAGGCTGGCTGCGAGCAGCCTCTCGGCGCGGTTTCTGAGTTCTCCACAAGCAGAGAAGCTGTTTGCAGCACGGAAAACGCTTCTCTTAGCCTGGGAAGCGAGACAGCGCCTTTTGGCCGCGCCTACTGCTCTCAGAGGCTGCACGCTGCAGGCTGGCTGCGAGCAGCGGCTCGCCGCGGTTTCTGAGCTCTTCAGAAGCTGAGAAGCTGTTTGCAGCACGGAAAGTGCTTCTCTTAGCCTGGGAAGCGAGAAAGCGCCTTTTGGCCGCGGCTAGTGCTCTCGGAGGCTGTACGCCGCAGGCTGGCTGCGAACAGCGGCTAGGCGCGGTTTCCGAGCTCTCCACAAGCAGAGAAGCTGTTTGCAGCACGGAAGGTGCTTCTCCTAGCCTGGGAAGCGAGAAAGCGGCTTTTGGCAGCGCCTAGTGCTTTCTACGGCGGCACGCCGCAGGCTGGCTGCGAACAGCGGCTAGGCGTGGTTTCCGAGCTCTCCACAGGCAGAGAAGCTGTTTGCAGCACGGAAAGTGCTTCTCCTAGCCTGGGAAGCGAGAAAACGCCGTTTGGCCGCGCCCAGTGCACTCTCCGGCGGTTCGCTTGCAGGCAGGCTTGAAACAGCGTTAAACGCTGTTTCCGAGCTCTCCACAGGCAGAGAAGCTGTTTGCAGCACGGAAAGTGCTTCTCCTAGCCTGGGAAGCGAGAAAACGCCGTTTGGCCGCGCCCAGTGCACTCTCCGCCGGTTCGCTTGCAGGCAGGCTTGGAACAGCGTTAAACGCTGTTTCCGAGCTCTCCACAGGCAGAGAAGCTGTTTGCAGCACGGAAAACGCTTCTCCTAGCCTGGGAAGCGAGAGAGAACGCCGTTTGGCTGCGCTTAGTGCACTCTCCGGCGGTTCGCTCGCAGGCAGGCTTGGAACAGCGTTAAACGCTGTTTCCGAGCTCTCCACAGGCAGAGAAGCTGTTTGCAGCACGGAAAGTGCTTCTCCTAGCCTGGGAAGCGAGAAAATGCCGTTTGGCCGCGCCCAGTGCACTCTCCGGCGGTTCGCTTGCAGGCAGGCTTGGAACAGCGTTAAACGCTGTTTCCGAGCTCTCCACAGGCAGAGAAGCTGTTTGCAGCACGGAAAGTGCTTCTCCTAGCCTGGGAAGCGAGAAAACGCCGTTTGGCCGCGCCTAGTGCACTCTCCGGCGGTTCGCTTGCAGGCTGGCCGCGAACAGCGGCTAGGCGCGGTTTCGAGCTCTCCACAAGCAGAGAAGCTGTTTGCAGCACGGAAAGTGCTTCTCTTAGCCTGGGAAGCGAGAAAGCGTCTTT
Source organism: Chamaea fasciata (assembly GCF_029207755.1). Taxonomy (NCBI): domain Eukaryota; kingdom Metazoa; phylum Chordata; class Aves; order Passeriformes; family Sylviidae; genus Chamaea; species Chamaea fasciata. Next base: position 22,615 of record NW_027094419.1, read on the forward strand.
TGGCCGCGCATAGTGCTGTCGGAGGCTGCACGCTGCAGGCTGGCTGCGAGCAGCCTCTCGGCGCGGTTTCTGAGTTCTCCACAAGCAGAGAAGCTGTTTGCAGCACGGAAAACGCTTCTCTTAGCCTGGGAAGCGAGACAGCGCCTTTTGGCCGCGCCTACTGCTCTCAGAGGCTGCACGCTGCAGGCTGGCTGCGAGCAGCGGCTCGCCGCGGTTTCTGAGCTCTTCAGAAGCTGAGAAGCTGTTTGCAGCACGGAAAGTGCTTCTCTTAGCCTGGGAAGCGAGAAAGCGCCTTTTGGCCGCGGCTAGTGCTCTCGGAGGCTGTACGCCGCAGGCTGGCTGCGAACAGCGGCTAGGCGCGGTTTCCGAGCTCTCCACAAGCAGAGAAGCTGTTTGCAGCACGGAAGGTGCTTCTCCTAGCCTGGGAAGCGAGAAAGCGGCTTTTGGCAGCGCCTAGTGCTTTCTACGGCGGCACGCCGCAGGCTGGCTGCGAACAGCGGCTAGGCGTGGTTTCCGAGCTCTCCACAGGCAGAGAAGCTGTTTGCAGCACGGAAAGTGCTTCTCCTAGCCTGGGAAGCGAGAAAACGCCGTTTGGCCGCGCCCAGTGCACTCTCCGGCGGTTCGCTTGCAGGCAGGCTTGGAACAGCGTTAAACGCTGTTTCCGAGCTCTCCACAGGCAGAGAAGCTGTTTGCAGCACGGAAAGTGCTTCTCCTAGCCTGGGAAGCGAGAAAACGCCGTTTGGCCGCGCCTAGTGCACTCTCCGGCGGTTCGCTTGCAGGCAGGCTTGGAACAGCGTTAAACGCTGTTTCCGAGCACTCCATAGGCAGAGAAGCTGTTTGCAGCACGGAAAGTGCTTCTCCTAGCCTGGAAGCGAGAAAACGCCGTTTGGCCGCGCCCAGTGCACTCTCCGGCGGTTCGCTTGCAGGCAGGCTTGGAACAGCGTTAAACGCTGTTTCCGAGCTCTCCACAGGCAGAGAAGCTGTTTGCAGCACGGAAAGTGCTTCTCCTAGCCTGGGAAGCGAGAAAACGCCGTTTGGCCGCGCCCAGTGCACTCTCCGGCGGTTCGCTTGCAGGCAGGCTTGGAACAGCGTTAAACGCTGTTTCCGAGCTCTCCACAGGCAGAGAAGCTGTTTGCAGCACGGAAAGTGCTTCTCCTAGCCTGGGAAGCGAGAAAACGCCGTTTGGCCGCGCCCAGTGCACTCTCCGCCGGTTCGCTCGCAGGCAGGCTTGGAACAGCGTTAAACGCTGTTTCCGAGCTCTCCACAGGCAGAGAAGCTGTTTGCAGCACGGAAAGTGCTTCTCCTAGCCTGGGAAGCGAGAAAACGCCGTTTGGCCGCGCCTAGTGCACTCTCCGGCGGTTCGCTTGCAGGCTGGCCGCGAACAGCGGCTAGGCGCGGTTTCGAGCTCTCCACAAGCAGAGAAGCTGTTTGCAGCACGGAAAGTGCTTCTCTTAGCCTGGGAAGCGAGAAAGCGTCTTTTGGCCGCGCATAGTGCTGTCGGAGGCTGCACGCTGCAGGCTGGCTGCGAGCAGCCTCTCGGCGCGGTTTCTGAGTTCTCCACAAGCAGAGAAGCTGTTTGCAGCACGGAAAACGCTTCTCTTAGCCTGGGAAGCGAGACAGCGCCTTTTGGCCGCGCCTACTGCTCTCAGAGGCTGCACGCTGCAGGCTGGCTGCGAGCAGCGGCTCGCCGCGGTTTCTGAGCTCTTCAGAAGCTGAGAAGCTGTTTGCAGCACGGAAAGTGCTTCTCTTAGCCTGGGAAGTGAGAAAGCGCCTTTTGGCCGCGGCTAGTGCTCTCGGAGGCTGTACGCCGCAGGCTGGCTGCGAACAGCGGCAAGGCGCGGTTTCCGAGCTCTCCACAAGCAGAGAAGCTGTTTGCAGCACGGAAGGTGCTTCTCCTAGCCTGGGAAGCGAGAAAGCGGCTTTTGGCAGCGCCTAGTGCTTTCTACGGCGGCACGCCGCAGGCTGGCTGCGAACAGCGGCTAGGCGTGGTTTCCGTGCTCTCCACAAGCAGAGAAGCTGTTTGCAGCACGGAAGGTGCTTCTCCTAGCCTGGGAAGCGAGAAAGCGGCTTTTGGCAGCGCCTAGTGCTTTCTACGGCGGCACGCCGCAGGCTGGCTGCGAACAGCGGCTAGGCGTGGTTTCCGAGCTCTCCACAAGCAGAGAAGCTGTTTGCAGCACGGAAAGTGCTTCTCCTAGCCTGGGAAGCGAGAAAACGCCGTTTGGCCGCGCCCAGTGCACTCTCCGGCCGTTCGCTTGCAGGCAGGCTTGGAACAGCGTTAAACGCTGTTTCCGTGCTCTCCACAGGCAGAGAAGCTGTTTGCAGCACGGAAAGTGCTTCTCCTAGCCTGGGAAGCGAGAAAACGCCGTTTGGCCGCGCCCAGTGCACTCTCCGGCGGTTCGCTTGCAGGCAGGCTTGGAACAGCGTTAAACGCTGTTTCCGAGCTCTCCACAGGCAGAGAAGCTGTTTGCAGCACGGAAAGTGCTTCTCCTAGCCTGGGAAGCGAGAAAACGCCGTTTGGCCGCGCCCAGTGCACTCTCCGCCGGTTCGCTCGCAGGCAGGCTTGGAAAAGCGTTAAACGCTGTTTCCGAGCTCTCCACAGGCAGAGAAGCTGTTTGCAGCACGGAAAGTGCTTCTCCTAGCCTGGGAAGTGAGAAAGCGCCTTTTGGCCACGCCTAGTGCTTTCTCCAGCGGTACGCGGCAGGCTGGCCGCGAACAGCGGCTAGGCGCGGTTTCGAGCTCTCCACAAGCAGAGAAGCTGTTTGCAGCACGGAAAGTGCTTCTCTTAGCCTGGGAAGCGAGAAAGCGTCTTTTGGCCGCGCATAGTGCTGTCGGAGGCTGCACGCTGCAGGCTGGCTGCGAGCAGCCTCTCGGCGCGGTTTCTGAGTTCTCCACAAGCAGAGAAGCTGTTTGCAGCACGGAAAACGCTTCTCTTAGCCTGGGAAGCGAGACAGCGCCTTTTGGCCGCGCCTACTGCTCTCAGAGGCTGCACGCTGCAGGCTGGCTGCGAGCAGCGGCTCGCCGCGGTTTCTGAGCTCTTCAGAAGCTGAGAAGCTGTTTGCAGCACGGAAAGTGCTTCTCTTAGCCTGGGAAGCGAGAAAGCGCCTTTTGGCCGCGGCTAGTGCTCTCGGAGGCTGTACGCTGCAGGCTGGCTGCGAACAGCGGCTAGGCGCGGTTTCCGAGCTCTCCACAAGCAGAGAAGCTGTTTGCAGCACGGAAGGTGCTTCTCCTAGCCTGGGAAGCGTGAAAGCGGCTTTTGGCAGCGCCTAGTGCTTTCTACGGCGGCACGCCGCAGGCTGGCTGCGAACAGCGGCTAGGCGTGGTTTCCGAGCTCTCCACAAGCAGAGAAGCTGTTTGCAGCACGGAAGGTGCTTCTCCTAGCCTGGGAAGCGAGAAAGCGGCTTTTGGCAGCGCCTAGTGCTTTCTACGGCGGCACGCCGCAGGCTGGCTGCGAACAGCGGCTGGGCGCGGTTTCCCTGCTCTCCAGAAGCAGAGAAGCTCCTCCAGCACCGAAAGTGCATTTTCGGGGCTGGGAAGCAAGATTTCACTTATTCATTATCTGCAGTGCGCTTACCTGCTCGGCGTGCTTTGCGGCGGCTGAGATCCTCGAGGAGCGGCAGACACGCGTCTCCCGGGCCGGGAAGCGTGGCCTCGCTGTTTCGTCACTTCCGGTGCTCCTGCCGTGCGTGCAGCGCTGTGCAGAGGCGGAGGAGCTCGAGGAGCGGCGGCCACGCCTCTCCGGGGCCGGGATTGGAGAAGTCGCTTGTTCGTGACCTGCCGCGCGCCTGCCGTGTTCGGTGTGCTCTGCAGTGGTAGAGAAGCTCGAGCAGCTGCGGCCGCGCGTCTCCTGGGCCAGGAACCGAGAACTCGAGCCCGATGAGGAGTGTCTGCTTCTGCTTTTAACTTGTGGAAAGTTCAAAGCCTGTGGCTGTAAAATTAGCAGCAATACTGGTGCCTTCTTTTATCGCTCATGGTCACTGGCCAGCAGGGAACAAGAAGTGTCCCAGGACTTGTTGGTGCCCTGGCAGAGACAGAAGCAGCAAATGGTGTTGAGAGAATTTCTGGGAGTGCATGTGGGATCCTGGTTTTCTTGATAGCTTGAGAAAGGATCTGAACAGAAAAAATATCTTTCTTTTTACAGGAGAATCTGATGTGGAACATGGGACCAGGATGACTTGCTGTGACTTCTTGAAAGCAGGAAAGAAGGCGATGTTAATCTTTTTGGCTAGAGGCAAAGTGTCTGCAAAGCCTTGGAAGAAGCCTATGCCAGGTAAGTGAGGACACGAACAGGAAAACACCTGGAGGCTGTGCTGTGATTTCACGGAGGGTTATGGATTCCTGTCTCAAATGTCCATGTGTCAGTAGGGCTGGATCCAAGTGCCCCGGTGGAGAGGCAGGGTTGTCCTGCATTCCAGCTTTTTAGTGGCTGGAGTTTTGCCCAAGGAAGAGCAGCATCCTGATTTTGCTGCCATGTTCAGTCAGCACAGAGCTGTTGGGTGCCTCCGTCCAGGAGCAGCAGGAGCCTGGATTTCTGTCCCTGGGATTGCCTTGCTGTCCAAGACGGGGGCTGAAGGTGAGGGGCAAGGCAGGCCTGGGAGCTCTGGGAGTCAGGAGTGCCAGGCCTTTCATCTCCTGGTGCTGCTCAGGTGTTCACCAGAGGGTTTTTTGACGGCCTTTGGCTTTCTGGATGGAAGCAAAAGGGTCCTTTCCCCTCCCTGCCTTCTGTCATTCCCAGGTCAGCCCCTGCTCTTTGCTGGCAGGCTAAATAGCCTCAGGAGTGGGCCGAGGAAGTGCTGCCTGATCTGTGAGGTTCCACAGGAGATGGGAGCAGGCTTTGCGCAGAGGTTCAAGCAGCTTGGGACTTCCTGAAGGCCTGAGGCCTGAAGCAGAGTCTTGAGGCAAAGCTGACCTCTGGGTGAGCCTTCAACCCAGATGTTGTGTTTGTATCCTGTCGGCAGTGCGGTAGCCAGGATCATTAGTGTTCTGGGCTAGGTCCGTGCTCATTAGTGAAACATGGCTTGACCTTTCTGTGTTCAGAGGCCGGACAGGGCCCTGAGATGAGTCCTGTGGCCTTGTTGGGAGGAGCGGGGCCAAAGGCAGCTCCTGCATTGCTCCTGAAGCCCTGGCCCGGCTTTGGTGCGACGCCGGAGGAGGCTGAGCCCAGCTGTTCCCACCGTGGGAGTTGTGTGCGCCTGTTTATTGCAGCATTTGCCCGACCTGGGCCCTGTCCCGGCACAGCCGGAGCCTCTTGGCCTGCGGGCGGACGCACCCGCGGGAATTGCCAGTTCTGGGGGGGCTCTCCAGGGCTGGGTTGTGACAGGGGATTCCCAGCTGCTGGGGGTAAGGCTCAGGGTCCCTGGTGCTGGATCTCAGTCCCTGTAGGTCACCTTGGGTAGCAGTGCTGGGGAGCATTGCTGAGCTTCTCCTTGGGAGGTTCTTGGCTGCTCTGAGCTGTCGCCAAAGACCCTGAGCTCCTGAGGTTGGTGTCTGTGTCTTTGGTGCTGACCCTGCCCCCTGGCCAAGCTACTTTGGAGGGTTTGAAGGGTCTAGGGCTGAGTGCCCTTTGGGCAGTTTCCTGCCAGCCTGGTGTGCTCCTGGAAGTGCCGCTGACCTGCCAGGACTGAGGAGCTGCTGGCTGGGTGCTGGTTCTGTTCTGCAGGTGGAGCAGGTAGCCACAGGGATACAGGGGGAAAATGGGCTGCTGAAATTAAGGAAACAACATGCTTCTAACAGCAGCTACTTTCTTGTGTACATAAAGCTACAGTTCCAGTTTCTAGCACTACTCTTCATGGGTACAGGTGTCTCTCTCAGTCGGCTAAGTTATTTCTCCATCAGGCGGGCAGGCAGGAAGGCAGGAACGCACGCACACATCTTTCAGGGCACTTAATTGGTTAAGTGTCCATCACCGTGCTATGTGTCTCCTATCTGAGTTTTGCATTTCTTGGAGAGGCTTTCCTAGGCTCTTATTTTTAGAGCTGTTGTTGTTCCTGTAGCCTTGATGAATTCCTGCGAACTCTGGAAAAGAAGACTGCAGGTGTCATCTTCACTACAAACAGTTTGGCTGATACAGGAAATGGCCCAAGTTATTCAGACACATTGCTACACCGGGAGGGCTTAGAGAGAAACCTGGAGATGGGTTGTGGGAGCCTGAAGTGGGATCTTCTCCCCTGCCGACCCTTGAGACAAGGGCAGTAGGGAGATGCATGTTTCCATTAAGCAGGGGATTGCTTGGGCAAATCAACAGGGCTCTGGAAAGTCAATGAACGTATAGGAGTTTTGTTCTAGTCTTTTGTTCTTTTGTTCTAGGAGCACCTTCTGTCCTAAAGTAAACAAGCAGCATTTGCTGCAGAGAAGCTCTTTCCAGCACGGAAAGTGCTTCTCTTAGCCTGGGAAGCGAGAAAGCATCTGTTGGCCTCACCTAGTGTTCTCGGCGGCTGTACGACCTTCCGAGCGGTGCCGCCTCTCCCGCTGTGGGCGGGCTGTGGGTCTCAGAGCCAGGGATCAGGATCACTGCGGACGGCACGAGCCTCTCCTGCTCCGCCTGCAGCCGGTGCTGCGCTGGGGTCCTGCCGGAGCTCTGGGCACGAGAGGACGGCGGTGGCGATTTCTTTGTGCTGTCTGGAACGGGCCAGGGTGCAGGCAACACCCGTGCTGGTACCAGGACCCCCCAAACCCCACCGCTCCCCGCGGTGCCTAGGAATTGTTGTCCAGCGTAGGGAGAAAATTCTTTATGAGAAAACTCAAAACTCAAGGATATGGGGTCTGAGGAGAGATGAGAGATTGTGGTATAAATTCAAGACGCATTGGGAAAAATAAATTTATGCAACAGCTCACTTCCTCTCCCAGACTGGCTTCTGTGTGATCGTCTGTGACTCCAACTGATCAGATGGGATTTTCAGCTTGTGGGGCTATAATGACGTGCCAGATTCTAAGCATGACAGAAAATAATGGGAGAACTCTCTGGCTCAGGCAGTGGAGCCTCTCAGTAGTGTCCCAAAGGTACAGCAGTACCCAGTATCTCTGACTGCAATTTGAGAGGTCCCAGCACAGCCCCTCTGTAGTGTTCCTGTGAAGCTGGCGTTTCCCAGCATCCCTGACCAGGGTTTGGGGGTCCCAGCACAGGTCCCTCGGCACATCCTGCTGCTTCTCCAAGTCCCGTTTAAACAGGATGGGTTTTTTTTGGGGTAGGAGCAGCCAAAACCAGCAGAACTGGCATTAACCACTTTCTCGAGGAATTTCTCTTTTCTTCCTCACCAAATTCCCACTGTCAAAACCACGCCTGAGGCTCAGCTCCCCATCCCCTCAATCTCTCCAAGGAACTGGGCTTGAATTTCCCAATCCAGCAGGGCAGAAATACTGTTGTCCTTATTGTATATCCTAATTGCAGTAATTGCTTAAGAAGTAATTGAAAGACATTAAAGGAATAAAGAGAAATTAAATAAGAGCTGCCAGCTCCAAGGGCCATCCCAGGGTTGCTCAAACCCCTTATCAGTGATTTGCTTTAATTAACCAACTCAGAGTAATTAACACCACATTGATATAGCATGATTCTTTTTAAATTGAGTTATAGATAACTACTGCAGAATGTAAAAACCTTTTTAAGCCCGGAAACTCTTTTAAGACATATACAGGCCACAGCTGCAGACAATGTCTAGGGATTCAGGGGGAAAAAGCCAAAGTTTTCAATCTTTAGCATCTTCCACTATGTCATCGTTGCCAATAAACATGGCTTCAGCCTCAGGAAGACACGGAGAGTCAGAGATTTTGCAGATCCTGGTCCCACCTCAGCCTTTCAGCAGGTACAGTCTGCAAGGAGAGAAAAGAAAATGGGTCAGAATGAACCGCCTACTTGCACAAAATCATCATCATTCATAAAGCATTAGGTAGAGCTGGAAGAACTTCCCCAAAGGCCCGTTTCCCTGTGGACTGAGGGCGCCAAGTTCAAGCACAGGCTGGACCTGCCATGGGCAGACTATGGAAACCCCAGAATAAAAGCTACTTCGCCAAATCCATAAAGCATTCCAAAATCAGGCTCCTGGGATGTGACCATCTCCTCTCTCACCTTGAAACATCCAGAATGAGGTCTGTTGCTGTTGAGCAGCATTCAAAAACTTGTTAGAGCAGAAACTGCCTCACAAATTACACTCAAGTAATGTAAGCTCCTCTGGCTTGCAGGTAAGTCAATAACAAAATGTTTTAGTTACCTGACCAAAAAAGGATCTGAGACCATCACTATGGACTGAATTGGAGCACTACATCAAAACAGAAAAGCTTCTCACCTCCATCTTCACTGGCCTAAGAGATACAGTGCCTACCAGTGAGGCAGAATGGGCAAATTCATTCCAAGTTTTTGGAGAAGACTTTAAAACTCACAGTAGTAAAGCTAAGTAGTGTTGGGTAACAAAACAAAAACAAAACAAAACAAAAAAAAACAAACAACCCAGAAACCTTTTTGAGATTATTCTTGCTTAATACAACTGCTTGCTTTTATTGAAAAACACTAGGTGGAACACTCGATCGGTAGGAGAAACACTGACAATTAGTTGGATGCACAGAAAAGCAAACTCACCCAAAATAGCTGCATTCACATCAAAAAACCTGCTGAAATAATTGCTCAAATATATACCAAGCCTTGCTTAAAGGAGTGTGGCCATCAGCCTGGTTTGGTTTGCCTCCCTTTGAAGTTGTCAAACAACTGATCTTCAACACCTCATGCAAAAGCATTTATCTAATGCTGCAAAAAAGCCTTTTCTTAGATCATATTTTAGCCCAAAAAGACCCCACCAAACTAACAAGTCACCACATACAGTTCTTGAGTCATTCCTGTCTTTGAACACAAATCAAGCTAAAGCTATGGAGACAAGAAAAAGCAACTTAATGCTGCTCCTTTGCAAATTACAGAATCACAGGGAGGTTTCTCATTAGCTTAGGAAAATGCACGCCCAGTTCAGTAGATACTGAATAGCAGGGAAGTCAGGAGATAAACGCTTTGCTTTCAGAGACAAAAATTTCAATAAATACTTCCATTAAACCAGAAGTCTACAGATCTACTCCTCAGAAGTCTTTATTAAGAACAAAACCCCTGGGGTACCCTCTCAAGGGACACAAGGGGATCTCCTTGGCTGGGACACAGCCTTGGTCAGCGCTGCTCCCGTGCAGCACAGACCACCCATGGCTTTCGGCTCTTTCATGACCTCTGCAACATTCCCACAGATGCCAGAGGATTACGGGGCCAAGTTTCACATTCGCCGTTCTCCTGCCGTTCAACACGTATTTCCTCTCAGACCTGCCCATGCAGACCAACCACAAATGACTCAATAGTCGTCAGTCTTGTCTCCAGAGCTTGGAGTATTGTATCTACCTGCAAAATAACCAGGGAAACTACTGTACTTGGTTACACACAGAATTTGACAAAACCAAGAGCACGTGTGGTCGTCGGAAGGGGCTCAAATACAATCTCACGTCACCAATGCTTTTCATTTGATCCTTTCCTTGCTACATTCATACCTTGAAAGCTCAGCTGACTCTAACATTCACTGTCCACACAGGAACTCTTTCCAGCCTTGCTAAGTGTCACAGCCGCACACTCAGCTTTTGCTGGACAATCTGCAGCTTCTACAGTCAACTTCCTTACACTGTTTGGTCCCAACTCTTCCTACCTGCAAGGTAGTCACAAGATTTTAGTAGACCAAAAAATCAACTTGATTTATCATGATTAGTTTATGATTAATATTTCAATACAAAGTTACAGGAAAAGCATTAAGTCTATTTGCAAAACAGGCAGAAGAAACGTGACTCAAAGTTAAGTCAAGATCTGGTGAAGTGAATCAGAACTAACTAGGAATAACATATCAAATTACTGACACGTAAATAGGAACCTAATGCTGTGCTTGATAAACACAAAATGCTAATTACCAAGCAAATTGAAGGAAAAGTTGCTGAAGATCTTGCATAACACAAGAGACCGATTACATGAAGCGGACCAGTGCATGTTACAATGCATTGAATTGCTCTAGCTGAAATCAGCTGTTCTGCAAAACTGTTGAAGCCTATTAAAGTTTCACAGAGCTGATTTTAACAAAGAATAATATGAGGTTAAATCTCACCCTTTGCAGCACCTCTTGCAAGACAGCTCGACTTTCAAGAGTTAGTGGTTCCTCATGAATAAGAGCTTGCTTTTCTAGGGTTCCTAGAATAGAGCCGAGATGCCACTGTTCAGATCCTGCACGTCCCACTCTGAAGCCAAAAATCCAAATACAGCACTCCTTCAGAACCCTGAGAGACAGCCATGGATTCTGGGGCAAAGAGATACACTGAAAAACTGCACCAAGACACCAAGAACAGTGCAGCGCTGGCTGGGAGAAGCAGCATTACTCTCTCCCAGAAAATGCCACTCTGCAGCCAGCTTAGTGCTTTAGAGAATTTTACTGCCATGGGGAAAAAAAAAAAAAAATTATAGCTGTGGAATGAAGAAAAAAATCCCCAAACCTCTGTCCAGAGTACGAGGGTGAACATCCACAGCAATATAGCAAAATAAATGGGAACTTCAGAAAAAAACAGAGATAATAAAACCAGTCCAGATGAACAACCACCGTCTATAAGAACAATGCTTGCACAAAACAACTCTGGCGTGGAGCCCTTCTTCCGGATACAGTTATTGAAGAATATTTTGGACCACTTTTAAGTGCTGTACACCAAACTAAACCTAAGCTTGCTTCCATTTTTTAGACAGATTCTCAGACAGCTGAGTGAGAGTCTCAAGCACACACTCAGTTGTCAGATTTGCCTTTGCCCACCTTAGCAAGGAAAAAGCACATGTGGCCACTACAGGTCAGACCCAGCCCAAGCCCTGCCTGAGCCCCTCTGGCCACCCTTCCCGCTGCTAATGCTGACCCCTAACAGGCTCCAGCCAGGCCTGTTTGGTGCTTGGTTTGTGCACTCTTCCCATCAAATGGGAAGGAACCCTCCTGTGCCCTGGGCCCGGTGATATTTTCTTGGCTGGAATGCAATTTCTCACACAAAAGGCAGACTCGGTTGTTTTGTTTGGGGTTTTTTCCTAGGATTTGGCTTACACAGGTGATGTTCCTCACAATTGAGCACTACGATGCCAACAGCAGCAATACAGAAAACCCCTCTGGGATGGAGCAGCAGAAAAAGACACCTCCAGCCTTGCCAGAGGTATCACTGTTCTTTGTCTTTCAGAAAACAAAACAGGATATCAGCAGACAATGTGAAGTGGGCAAAAGGAGCAGTAATTGGTGCACAAGCAGTTGCGATTGCTGAAGCCTCGTTTGCTGTTGCAACACCAAGCGTCGCTTATGGTGTGTTTTATGTGGTCAACTGTAGTCACGACAAGCACAGACTAAAAAACTCCACCATACTACAAGCTACCAGCAAACAAGCCACACTAACTCTTTTCACTAATAGTTCTTATCACATCATGAAAATGGATCAAAAATAAAAAACAACTATATAAAATCCCACTCAACAAATCACAAAAACTAGTAAAAAAGAAACTTACTAAACTCAAAATTGTATAACTGTCCCTAAACCTGACTAAAAGGAATAACCTACACTATCTCATAAATAATAGCCAAAACTCTATAAATTTAACTAAAAAACCAAACTAATTAATATGAAAAAATCTTAACTACTAAAAAATAAAAGAATATCACTACCCCAAATAACTACCTGAAAAATGCACTGTATCAATACCCACGTTCCCAAAAATGCAACTTTTATATAAAACACTAGAACAACAAACAAACTGCAAAAATAATAATATCACAAATAAACTTAAATTAACAACACCAGAAAATTATTCCTAAATCAATAAACCCATAATAACTCAAACCATCAAAACAAAAATACCACCTATATATACTCAAAAACCCAAAAGATCAGTTTAACCATAAACAATAGCTCCCAAATTGTCCAGAACTATAAAACATACACTGAAATCAAACAAGGCAAATAAATAAACCCCTATACTACAATAAAAAATAATCCAATTTTAAATATTAAAATATCCTAACAGATTAATTACATCACACTACCTCAAACTCACCAAAACAAACATTACAGAGCATAATAAAAACCACCACTAAATAATTAAAAGCCTACCCTATACCTCGCATTACGGCCCATTACACTATTGTAAACTTTAGAAAACATAGGCTTTAAAAATATAATAGCCCACCAAAACAAAAATTCAACTAAACTCAGTTCAGAACCAACCTGATCAACACTTGTACTAAGAAAAATAACATTTAATAAATAGACCATATCCCTTATCATACACCATCTACAAACAAACAAAAAAAAAACCCCTACACAGTAAGTTATTAAGAACCACTTTAAAACCACTTAACAGAAAAAAAATTTCAAAAATTAAAAAACTGCATCTAACAAAACACCCAAACCTCCACCAGCCAAGCTAGCCCTATGTCTTGGTTTGGGAAGACAGGTATTTGCTAGGTAAAATTACAATCAGAGGCTCTTTGGCAAAGATTTGGGAAATAGGAATAGCAGTTCTTTACTAGTATGTAATACAAAGCAAACAAACACAAAAAAAAAAAAACCAAACCTCCCCCCCCCTACCAAACAACTACAGCATTAATGACAAACGACAACAGTACTAAGAACTTTGAGGGCTTTGTTTCACAAGACCCAGGGCAGTTTGGTTTCGGTGTCTCTGCAGGATCTTTAGAGCACCAAGCTGAAACAGTGGAAAAGTTCCGGGCTGGTAGCTGGGATGGCAGAGTGTCCCGGCAGGCAGGGGCAGGATGTCCCGGCAGCGCAGGGAGTGCAGGGTCACGCTGTAGCAAGACGAGCAGCGCCGAAGAAAACCGAAGGAGAGGCAGGGCCTGGACCAGCTCCCCGCGGGTGGCCGGGAAAACTCAGGATTCAGGCCGAACTGGTGATAGTAGATTTCCCAGGACTGGATTTTTTTGGCCACAGTCAAACTCCTCCAGCCAGCAACAGCCGTGCTCCGCTCGGCATGCCTTGCGGCCGCTGAGATCTTCTAGGAGCGGCAGACACACGTCTCCCCGAAGGCCGGAAAAAGAAAAGCCCACAGTTGCCTCAAGCTTTGTCTTTTACTTGCGTTATCTCCCCCTTCTACCTTTGTCCACCTCTTTGTTTCGGTTAAGTACTCTCAAGTATCTAACACTTGGTCTCCTTGGTAACTTGTGGGGAAAAAATTCTTTAGAGAAAGAAGGAACAAACCTAACCCCCAACATTATCCACCCCGAATTTTTTTCCTATACCAACATATTACATTGAGTTTTAACTGTTAAAAATACATATATATATGCAAATATGGATACAGCCACATTGTCATGGGTAGTTCACCTTAAAACAAGGTCTCCTTGAGGTATGCATCGGGTCTCTCCATTCTTTTGCATTACCTAGCAGGTGCAGCCTGGTCTCTGAGCGAAGACAACCCCACGGATGGGATTGTCTTTGCTGGAGGCAGGATTAATCCAAACAGTTTTTTTTAGCATACTTCTCATGTGTACTACTGGAACTTTATCTCCGTCTGTTTTTTGCAAGGGCTCACATTGGGCAGGACTTGCTCGGTTGGTGGAACCTCGAGTGTTCACCAACCAGGTGGCTTTTGCTAAATTAATATCTTAATTTTTGAAGGTTCCCCCACCCAGTGCCTTCAAGGTAGTTTTAAGCAGGCCATTGCACCGTTCAACTTTCCCGGCTGCTGGTGCATGATAAGGAATATGGTACACCTATTCAATGCCATGTTCTTTAGCCCAGGTGCTTATAAGACTATTCTCGAAATGAGTCTCATTGTCCGACTCGATTTTCTCAGGGGTGCCATGTCTCCACAGGACTTGTTTTTCTAGGCCTAGGATGGTGTTCCGGGCAGTAGCATGAGGCACAGGGTAGGTCTCTAGCTATCCAGTGGTGGCTTCCACTATGGTTAGCACATAACGCTTGCCCTGGCGGGTTTGGGGAAGGGTGATGTAGTCAATTTGCCGGGCTTCTCCATATTTATATTTGGACTACTGCTCACTATACCATAAGGGCTTCACTCGCTTGGCTTGCTTGATTGCAGCACATGTCTCACAGTCATGGATAACTTGAGAAATACTGTCTATGGTTAAATCCACTCCTCGGTCTCGGGCCTACTTCTAGGTGGCATTTCTGCCCTGATGACCCGAGGCATCATGGGCCCATTGGGCTAGGAACAACTTTTTCGTGTGTTGCCAATCTAAATCTATTTTTGACACTTCTATCTTGGCAGCCTGATCTACCTGCTTGTTGTTTTGGTGTTCTTCATTAGCCCGATTCTTGGGAACATGGGCATTTACATGGCGGACTTTCACAGGCAGCTTCTCTACACGAGTGGCAACGTCTTTTCATTCATCAGCAGCCCAGATTGGTTTTTCTTTACACTGCCAGTTGGCTTTTTTCCACCTTTCCAGCCAGCCCCAAAGAGCATTGGCTACCATCCACGAATCAGTGTAGAGGTAGAGTTTTGGCCACTTCTTTCTTTTAGCAATGTCAAGGGCTAATTGAACAGCTTTGAGTTCAGCAAGCTGACTTGATCCCCCTTCTCTTTCAGTGGCTTCTGCAACCTGTCGTGTGGGGCTCCATACGGCTGCTTTCTACTTACGGTTCATTCTCACGATGCGACAGGAACCGTCAGTGAAAAGAGCGTAGTGTGTTTCTTCTGCTGGCAGTTGGTTGTACGGAGGAGCTTCTTTAGCTCGTGTCACTTGTTCTTGCTCTTCTTTGTTCGTGAGATTGAAGTTTTCTTTTTCTGGCTAGTTTGTAATTATTTCCAAAATCTCAGGGCGATTTGGGTTTCCAATACGGGCACGCTGTGTGATGAGGGCAGTCCATTTGCTCTATGTGGCGTCGGTGGCATGGTGCGTGGAGGGAGCCTTTCCTTTAAACATCCACCCCAGCACTGGTAGTTGGGGTGCCAAGAGGAGTTGTGCTTCTGTGCCAATCACTTCTGAGGTGACTTGAACTCTTTTATAGGCGGCCAAGATCTCCTTCTCTGTGGGAGTGTAGTTGGCTTCAGATCCTTTGTAACTTTGACTCCAGAATCCCAGTGGTCGGCCTCGGGTCTCCCCTGGCATTTTCTGCCAAAGGCTTCAGGACAAACTATTGTCCCCGGCTGCAGAATAAAGCACATTCTTCACATTTGGTCCCGTCCTGACTGGGCTAAGGGCTACTGCATGAGCAATTTCTTGCTTGATCTGGGCAAAGGCTTGTTGCTGTTCTGGGCCTCAGTGGAAATCGTTCTTCTTGCGGGTAACTAGGTAGAGAGGGCTCACGATTTGACTGTACTCAGGAATGTGCATTCTCCAAAAACTTATGGCTCCTAGGAAAGCTTGTGTTTCCTTTTTGCTGGTCGGTGGAGACATTGCTGTGATCTTATCAATGACCTCAGTGGGGATCTGCTGCCGTCTATCTCGCTACTTTACTCTCAGGAACTGGATCTCTCTGGCAGGTCTCTTGACTTTGCTCTTCTTGATGGCAAACTCGGCTTTCAGCAAAATTTGGATGATCTTTTCTCTTTTCTCGAACACTTCAGCTGCAGTCTTTCTTTACACAATGATGTCATCGATGTACTGTAGATGTTTTGGAGCCTCACCCTTCTCCAGTGCAGCCTGGATCAGCCTATGGCAGATGGTGGGGCTGTGTTTTCACCCCTGGGGCAGCCGGTTCCAGGTGTACTGCACGCCCCTCCAGGTGAAAGCAAACTGAGGCCTGCATTCTGCAGCCAGAGGAATGGAGAAAAATGCATTTGCAATGTCAATAGTGGCATATCACCTCGCTGCCTTGGACTCCAGCTCGTACTGAAGTTCTAGCATGTCCGGCACAGCAGCGCTCAGCGGTGGAGTTACTTCATTCAATGCACGATAGTCCACAGTCAGTCTCTATTTTTCATCAGACTTGCGCACAGGCCAGATGGGGCTGTTGAAGGGTGAGTGGGTTTTGCTGACCACCCCTTGGCTCTCTAGCTCACGGATCATCTTGTGGATGGGGATTACGGCGTCTTGATTTGTCTGATACTGCCGACGGTGCACTGTCGAGGTGGCAACAGGTACTTGTTGTTCTTCTACCTTCAGGAGTCTTACTTCAGATGGGTTCTCTGATAGTTTCGGCAAGGTGTTCAACTGCTTAATGTTGTCTGTCTCTACAGCAGCTATTCCAAAAGCTCATCTGAGTCCTTTAGGGTCTTTATAATATTTATTCTTGAGGAAGTCTATGCCTAGAATACATGGAGCCTCTGGGCCGGTCACAATCGGAAGTTTTTGCTACTCCTTCTCGGTCAGGCTCACTTCGGCTTCAACTAGAGTCAATTCCTGTGATTCCTTTGTCACCCCGGCAATGGAAATTGGTTCTGCCTCCACATGTCCCGATGGCATTAGAGTACACTGCGACCCAGTATCTATCAAAGCTTCATATTTTTGTGGCTCTGATGTGCCAGGCCATCGAATCTACACAGTCCAAAAAACTTGATTTTTCCGTGCCTTTTCCTGGCTAGAGGCAGGGCCCCTCTAGCACTGGTTATTATTCTTTTCTTGGACATACATGGTAGAGGTTTTTTCGAGGGAATCTGACACAGCATTCCCACCTTCGTAATACCTGGCAGCTTGCTCATAGGAGGCTGAGGCTACCTTCATTCTAGTGGAACTCTTTCTGTTAGTGTTTCTCTCCTTGAGCTCACGTACTCATGCTGCCAGGACAGAAGTAGGTTTCCCATGCCACGCTCTCATGTCTTCCTCATGGTTCCGCAGATAAAACCACAGGTCAGCTCGAGGGGTGTACTCTCTCTCTCTCGCTGGGGGATGTTGGACTCTGATTCTGGGGCCTGTGACTCGCACCGGTGCTACATGGGAACTGTTCCTTCTTATCTCCTCTCTCATTTCTCTCATCTCCTCTTTGAGTTCTTTCACCACCGCAGAGACATGAGCTTGCATTGGGCCACTGATCATACTTTCATAATTTCTGAGCTTGTTGGCAACAGAACCCACTGTCTCTTGGTTATCTTTGGCATTAATTGTTGCGATGAATGTGGCGTATTGAGATGGTCTATGAGTTGCCAGATTCCATAACATGTGCCCTGTGCATTTAACTTTGTCGGGGTCATTATCATGCTGTCTGGTCCTTCCAAAAAGTACTTCCAATACTGCCACTTCTCTCAACTGTTGGATTCTTTCCTCAAGGATCTTCCATCGCATTCGATTGTTGTGCTCTTGCATTCTGTCTCTGTGGACAAATTTCTTTCTCACACTTATTAGAAGTCGTTCCCAAAGGGGAAGGGGCCTTTGCTCTCTTACAAATACTTGATTTATACTTGAGTCCTGGGTCAAGGGTCTCAAATTTTTTGCTTCAGCACTATCCAGTTGCACACTTGTACCCATAAGGTCGTAGACCCGAAGTAGCCAGGCTGTATAAGCCTCATGTCCTCGTCGTGCAATATCTTTTTGCAGATTACGTAGACTTTCATATGTCAGGGACTCAGTGATGATCTCAGCCTGTGGCTCTTCTGTGGACTGTGAGGACCCTCCTTTTTTATCTTTAATACCAGGATTTGACGATTTCACTTTACACTTCCTTGTTTCCACAGGGGCGACTGCTGCTGGCTGTGGCTGCTCTTGTGGTTCAGCTGGAACTTGGACAGTTGTGACGTCTGTGGGTTCCACTGCTGCACCATCAGTCTCTGCCTTCTCGGGGCAGGGGGAGGGTTTTTCATGAGCTGGGGAAATGTACTCCTTCAGTATCTGGCCCATCTCATGCATTTCTTTTACCAGAACCTCAACCCAATCCGGGTGGGTCCTTTCTGAGGCAGGCTGTGGGGCAGAGTCAGGCTCTGGGGTATTATCCCTATTCTGTGGGGTAGGTATCAGGGTGGTTATCTAGGTCAATCTTCCCTTATCTCTGAATGCTAAATAGAATATGCATATTAGCAGCACCAGCCATTGTATGATATCATTAGCATTCAGAGAGGATTTAAACCTTTCAAAAACTGGTGGGGCAGACCTAAAGAGATGGGTAAAGGGTTGGGAAAAAAAAACCTCCCCCGGTGTCATTTCTTTACAGTGGGTACTATTGTTAAAGTAACTCCAAAAACACACAGTTAGTGTACAATAGCCCTGAATCCATGTGCCTGCCTTCCAGAGGAAATTAAAAATCCATGAGTTTTTCACCTTCTTAAGCCATAAAATAAACTGGATGACAGTCACAGTAGCCTTAGTTATAGGGCTCATGTTTAGATAAGGGCCTCTAAATGGAAGGAATACAGCCACAACCACATGCCACCCAAACCAGGCTAAGTTAGACCACATGATGCAGCCTAATGAGGTTTTTATATTTAACGCACACAAAAGAAAGAACTAGGTTAGTTAAGAACTGTTATTTCTCTTCCCTTTTCTTTTCTCAGTGCCCTCAAGCCGCACGTTGGGCGCCAAAATCTGTCTTGGTTTGGGAAGACAAGTATCTGCTAGGTAAAATTACAATCAGAGGCTCTTTGGCAAAGATTTGGGAAATAGGAATAGCAGTTCTTTACTAGTATGTAATACAAAGCAAACAAACACAAAAAAAAAAAAAACACTTCCCCCCCCCCCCACCAAACAACTACAGCATTAATGACAAACGACAACAGTACTAAGAACTTTGAGGGCTTTGTTTCACAAGACCCAGGGCAGTTTGGTTTCGGTGTCTCTGCAGGATCTTTAGAGCACCAAGCTGAAACAGTGGAAAAGTCCCGGGCTGGTAGCTGGGATGGCAGAGTGTCCCGGCAGGCAGGGGCAGGATGTCCCGGCAGCGCAGAGGGTGCAGGGTCACGCCGTAGCAAGACAAGCAGCGCCGAAGAAAACCGAAGGAGAGGCAGGGCCTGGACCAGCTCCCCGCGGGTGGCCGGCAAAACTCAGGATTCAGGCCGAACTGGTGATAGTAGATTTTCCAGGACTGGATTTTTTTTGGCCACAGTTAAACTCCTCCAGCCAGAAACAGCCGTTCTCCGCTCGGCGTGCCTTGCGGCCGCTGAGATCCTCAAGGAGCGGCAGACACGCGTCTCCCCGAACGCCGGAAAAAGAAAAGCCCGCAGTTGCCTCAAGCTTTGTCTTTTACCTGCGTTGTCTCCCCCTTCCACCTTTGTCCACCTCTTTGTTTCGGTTAAGTACTCTCAAGTATCCAACACTTGGTCTCCTTGGTAACTTGTGGGGAAAAAATTCTTTAGAGAAAGAAGGAACCAACCTAATCCCCAACACCCTACCCAATCTCAACCCCTACATACAATATACAAAACCCCAATAACACATAACAGAAGTCTGTTAAAAAGCTACTTAAATTAATTCTACCTCAAATATAAACAGACCCATCTACAAAGTTATCTTCACTCAAAAACCAAATTACACATAAAAATTAATACCAAAAAAGCTCCCAACAAAACACTATATATCACCAAAGAATGCAATATTGAATAAAAACCACATATAAATACCACTATTTAATAAAATCCCAAGTGGAGGGGGATTCATCCCAATTTAAACCTCTTTTTTCCTCACAACCCCCATGTTTTTTTCTAGGGGCACCAGGGAGGGGGCTGGCAAGATAAAATTGAAAAGGGAAAGGAGACACCCCCCCCCCAACCTACACTGGCTCACCTACTGCTGTTGCCTGGCACAAATATTTGTCCCTTGCACCTCCTTTAAGCAATGCCCCACATCCAAGTGCATCCAGAGCCAATAATCCCACCATCATTCCATGAGACACCCCCAGTAGCCAACCCTAAGCCCCTCTCCTCCAGCAGCTCCATGCCAAAGTAAACTGAGGGAGACCCCCTCGCAAGAAGCCCTCGGCAGGAGCTGCCCCCTCATCACCCTCACAGCTCGCACCTGGGGTTTCTGCCACTCAGAGTGTGAGGGCAGGGGCAGAAGCGGTTTGCCAGTCATCCCCTGGACACTTCAATGTCTGCACCTCACACACTGGGGCACTGGGCTTTCCTTGCTATAGATAAGGACCCCCCTCTTTTCCTGCAGGTGCCCAAGGCTGAGACTGGGATTCCAGTTCCAAAATTCCATATGTGTGAGGTTCATAATTCCTAAGGAAATTTCCCAGCAATCATTACCCTTTATTTACAATTTTTGGAGGGGTGGTAGGTGGGACAGGATGGGAGGGTTCAGTTGTTTGGCTGACACTTTGTCTGTTCACACTGCAGAAGTGACATGATCCCTTCTGCTTTCCCCTGCTCCCACCCCCGGACCGGATAAGGGGGTCCTGAGGAGGAGGCTGGGGCGAACCCCGATCGGAGGAGAGGGCCCAGGGGAAGGGGCTGGGACTGAAGGGGATAAAAAGTCATCCCTCTGTCCCACCCCCCTCCCCCCAAGGGGGCTCACCCAGGGACCCCCTCCTCCGGAGGGAGCCCTTCCTAACCCCCTAGCCCAGGACCCCCTCCTAAGGAGGGGCCCTCCCTAACACTCAGCCCCCCCACCGCGGGACCCCCCTTCTCTAAGGAAGGGGCCCCCCTAACCCCTGCCCCAACTCCCCCAGGGGCACCCCAGTGTGATGTGGGGAAAGTCAGATCCCCGGGTGTGTCAGGCCGTGTTTTTAACTGCATGGGGGGACAGCCGCAGAGCAGGCCGGCCCCGTGTGGGGGCTCCAGCGAGGGCGGGGGGTGCCAGGCTCCAGCCCTCTGGGCTTTAGTCTCCCGTGCCCCGAGACCCACGGATGCGGGAGGAAGCAAGAAAGGGGATGACGGGAAGAGAGGAGGGCTAGCAGGGATGAGAAGGGTTGAGCGGGGGTGTTGTCAGGGTGTGTTGGGAAGCAGGAGGGGAAGGGAAAAGAAGGGTGGGGGGGAAGAAGGCGGGTGGATGGGGGAGAGGGGGAATAGAAGTGGGTAGCGGGGTAGGGACAGGAGAGGAAGAAGTGGGGGGTCAGGTTTGGGGGGGAGAGGAGGGGAGTGCTTTGGGGACAAAGAACAGGAATACAGGGAGAAGAAAGGAAGGTTAGAAGGGGGGACAGGAGGGCAGGCCAGAATGGGAGGGAAAGGCTTTGGGGAGGAGAGGGAAAGGGGGAAAAGGGAGAGAAAGGAGGGGAATACGGGGAAGAGGAATGAGGGGTAGAGGGGGGGGACAGGAGGGGAAGCCGAATCCCGTCCTGTCCCAGGCTGTGAGCCCGGACAGTGGGCTCCTGTCTCCAACGAGCTCAGAGTGAGCAAAGGGCTGGCAAAGCGATTTCCATAGATTAAATCACTTCGTCCCGGCCCCGTGCACCTGATCCGAGCCCGAGACCCGCCCCTGAAGCTGCGTCCCTGGTACCCCCCTGCCCTGCCCCCGGCCGCCTCCAGGGTGTGCCTCACAGAGCCCCGGCCCTGTCCCAAGCCCGGCCCGGACCCCGCCCTGTCCGGGATGCTGCATTCTGCGGAGCTTGGCTCGGTTCGGCTGCACTCGGTGCCGCTCTATGTGTTCGGCGTGGCTCGGCTCGGTCGGCTGAACTCGGTGCCGCTTGCTGCATTCGGCCAATCTCGGCTCGGCTGCCTGGGGGTGGCGTGGGCCGGGCCGAGGCGCCGCACGGGGAAGCGGAGCTGCCTCACGTTAAACACGCAGAGCTCGGTGTTTTCCGGCTGCCGAGTCCCGCAAGCCGGCGCACGGACACGAACAGGGGCACAGGGTCCAGCAGCACCTCACCATGCAGTGACTGCACTCGCGCTAATTAATGGGCATGAGAGCAGGCAGCTGGGCTCGGCTGAGCTCGGTGCCGCTCAGCTCAGTTCGGCTGCACGCTGCCCAGTTCACTTAAACTTGGCTCGGTTCGGCTGAACTTGGCTAGATTTGGTTAAACTTAGCTAAGCTCAGCTAGATTCGGCTCACAGATTTCCTCATGTCAGCTGCTAGTAATTCTACATGACACAAACTGTAGCTTTTAAAGGGCTTGGGGGTTTTTAAAGAAATGAAAATTTAAACTCAAGTCTTGGTACAGAGCCAATGGCTCCTTTAGGACAAGAATATTTAAATGTAGAAGCAATTCCCTTATTTGCATCTCATTTTCATTTACCCCTTCCCTGGAAATTCAATGCATATCACAAGGAACTTGCAGTTCTGGTTTTCCCCTGTACAGTATTTGTGCAAAGGACCCGGGACAGGACGCAGTCATGAGTCAATTGAATAAATCCTGGTTTACCTTTCACAGGTGCTTGTTCTGGCACTGCATATTTGCAGATGTGGGGTGGCATGTTCAACTACCCTCATGGCCACATTCGAGAACAGCTTATCAGATTTTGCACGTATACTCAATAAGCAGAAAATCCTTTGGGGTTTAGTTCCATCTCTCACCTGTTCCAAGTGGAGGGAAGATGGGCTTTTGTTGCACATCACAGCAGCAGTGATGGATGAGGGCTTTTTTTAATTAAAAAAAAAGGGTAATAAAAAAACCCAGGTCTGATATCAATGTCTTTCCAAGCCAATAAAGTTTTTTTAAACCCAAGAAGACCATCATGATTCCCGAGTTCAGTCTTTTATTCATACTGGTTTTGGTATCATGAAATCAGCCAGATTCTTCGAAATAGTAAATTGTCATGACTAAACCTCTGGCTCCTTGTCATTTGCACTTACAGCCCATTGTGGGAAGCTCTGCAGCCTTTTTTTCCCCATCTTATATTGGAGAGAAGATGGATATTAATAACACACACGTCCACAAACAGTCTCTCTGGTTCTACAAAAAGTTAAAAATGTCAGTAATAAAAATGATATAAGTAATATTCTGTCTCAGACTGTTCAAGAAAAGAGAAATTGAAGCTTTAATGTTCCACTGAGAGATACTGAATAAAATCTTTCCCCTAAGTTTGCACACAGTAATAAAATACTGAGGTTTTTTTACCAAACAAGTCAGGTCTGTATGAGAGCAGCTCAGGAGGCTTCCATGGCACACAGTGATGATGGCAGAGCAGAGAACGTTAAAGATGAAGTGTTAGTTCCCTGAATTAATGCCCTGATGTAGCCAAATTTTTTTTGCAGAGAGACATAATAGCTTCTTTTCCTTGTTTCTGAGTTTCCGAGTCATCCTGTAATTCATAACCTGCACGAGTGCAGACCCATCTGACATGAGTAAGTAACATATCCGGCTCCTGGGCTCCAAGCCACGTGTCTCCGTTGTAAACGGAAGTCAGGAATACAAAAACAGCTGTGGAAGAAAGATGAGAGAAAAATCAGAACAGATATTCTTCTCTTTCCACACAGTAATAAAAAACGGCCAAGCTGTTTACCTCCAGGACTACATTTTAAAATAGTTCCCTAACTAGTTTTCTCAGATGGAAAATCTGGAGTGGCTTTGCCCATGCCAAGCCAATGATCGTGCTCACAAGTGGGAACAAACCAGTTTCCTGTTAAATAAAATAGTTTGAAATCTGACCCGTCAGCTGCTATCATTGACCAGCAACAGGAATCAGCATCCATGCCCACACGGACCTGTTTTTTGCAGACTGTTTTCCCTCTTGGAATTACATTTCTTTTATACCTTTTGTTCCAGTTTAGTCCTTGAAAGGGAAGTTTCTTAGAAGGAGTGTGAGTGTTGTAGTGTCAGAAAACCTCATAGAGTAACCATGCTCCGTGCTACCCACCCCTGCCCCCATCCCAAGAAAGACACTGCTTCTGCTGTGGGAAGCCATGAGCCTGGGTGGATATGGGTAAACTGGTTTAAAACTGGATTTAAAAAGCCATGGAATTTCCTAGTTCCTCCCACCACTGCCTCGTAACGAGTGATAAGAACAAGACAAGGCACCTGTCTGGTCCGCATCCTCTTCCGTCGCTGGTGACAGGCACAGGGATTTCACAGGCTTGTGGAAGGTGCTGGACAGGGCCTGCTCCTCCAGTAGCTGCAACATGATGGAACTGAGCACTCCGAGCTCCCTGGAGAGCCCAGCTGAGGCGCTGCTGGCCTGGCTGAGCCGGGTGTAAAGCCTGAAGAGGTCGTTCCTCAGTGTCTCATCCCTGAGCATCACGTGCGCAGCCGGCAGGCATGGTGGGACGTGGTTCCGCAGCCACCTCAGGGCTGGGGACACGTCCTGCTCCCTGAGGAGGCTCTGCCTGGCCAGGGACCTCAGCAGCCCCTCGGTGACCACGTGAGTGGACGCACAGGTGACGGCCACTGCCTCGCCCCCAGGTTCACCAGCTCTGAGGGTCTCCCCTCCCTGTGTGGAGGGTGGTGCTGGGAAAACAGGGGCCCAATGGGCTGCATTTCTTCAGCTCAGACACTTCCACGTCTGCAGCAGTGTCACCTTCTTCCTCGTTTTTTTTCTGAGAGTGATGATTTTTCTGATGAGATGAGGCTTGAGATTTGTTCTTGTCTTTAGTATTTTCTGTAAGAAGAAAACCCCACCAAAACAAACATCAGATACTCCAAAGGATTTTCCTGATACAAACTTGTGCAAGTAAGGTGCTCTCCTGTGTTGATTCAGTTTTTACCATGGTAGGCACCAGCCTCGTTAAGCAGCCAGATGGAGTCTGCGCCGTTCCAATGGGCTCCGGGAGCTCCCAGGGACTCCAGTGTGGAGAGTGTGATTGATAACTGGCTAGCTGCAAAAGGTCACGCAGACATGAGAGAGCTTTGCTGAGCACACAGGCACTCTCATGAAAACCAGCAAGGCAGTAAACTTCGTATGTCCTTGAGCACAGCTGCTATACGATAACAAGACCTTGTAGCTGAAAGATATGAGGGAGAAGCACGGTAAAACTAAAACTTACTCAAACTATGTAACCACAAAGAAATGTAGAAAGAGGCGTAGCTGACTTTTAGTCTGAGCACCAATCCTGAGCTTAACTTTTGCAATATGTATGAGCTGATTATAGAAGATATAAATGTGTGTATGCTACCTGAAATAAACGAGATTTGCTGACCATGATAGCATGAGGCTCTTCTCCTGCGGCTCCGGTTAACCCAATATCTGGCGCCCGAACAGGCTTCTCCCCTACCCTCTCTAGAGCTGCATTGGGGTCGGGTCCCTTTGGACGGCGGATTTACGCCCGGGGTGGTCACATCGGTGCGCCCTGCCGCTACGCGCTGCCGACGCCTGGGGGTTTGCAACGGTACCGGTGAGTATGGAAAGGCAAGCAGCGTATGATCTCTTTACTGCTTTTCTTAGAAAGCGGGGATTTAAGGGGCTTGACTTAGATAAGGAGCTCCCCCCTCTTTTGAGCCATGCTACCTCTTATGGCTCTTTTGCTAACCCCCATACTGTTCATGAATTAGCCGAATGGCGCAGGTATGGGGATAAGCTTTGGGAATTAGTGCTAGATGATGATAAGCCAGCAAAAAAGATGAGCAAGTTGTGGAGAACTGTGCATAATGAATTGCTTATGTGTCAGGCGGAGAAGAAAGCTGTCGATAATGCTCGTGAAATGCACACTAGGAATAGGGCTTATGGGGATGACCCTTCCGCTCCAAACCCTCCAGTCTTTGCAACCGTTGACCTCCCGTCATCTGACTCTGTAGAGCCGGCCAGTACACCCACCGTTCAGCCCTCGCCACAGCCCTCTGCTCCACTAATGCCTTCACCCCCTACCCCCATGAATGCAGAGGCTAGGAATGCCCCTCCCTGTCCTGTTGCCACGGAGCCGTTCCCCGGAGCCTTATCGGACCTCGCGGAGGCTATGGCACGAGAAAGACGGGAGGTATGGGCGGCACTGGCAAATCAGGGCTGGCGGGAGGGAGATACGGATCTGGCCACGGCAGCTCAGGAGCAGATGTCGTCCCCCCTCGCCCTCCCAGTTATCTTTCACAACAACCCACAGGGAGGGCAACGGGCGGAGGTTACTAATTTAGACTGGAAACTTTTGTCACAACTACGATCTACCGTAGCGAGCTATGGGGTCACAAGCGAACCCGCTAAACAAATGTTAGAATTCCTTTTTAATATGAATCTCCTGTTGCCCGCAGATGTTAGAGGTCTTTCTTGTTTAATTTATACCCCACATCAAAGGTTACTGTTTGAAGCCCGATGGAGGGAAGAGGCGGCTGCAAGTGCCGCACTCCCTCGACCCCAAGGAGACCCCTTACTCGGCATTACCGTTGACGAGCTTATGGGTCAAGGACCGCTTCATAGAGTAGAGGCTCAAGCTACCCTAGGTCCTGATAAATTGAGAGAGGCCATGGCGGTAGCTAAAAGAGCTATGGAGAAAATTAGAGCTCCAGGAGGTGTTCCTCTTTATATGGGGATAAAACAGGGGAGGGAGGAGCCTCTTGGCCCCTTTGTGGACAAGATCATTGATGCTTTAAGTAAAGCAGGCATTGCTGAGCACATGCAAGATGCCCTAGTTAAACAATGTATCTTGCAGAATGGGAATGCTAACACTCGTTCCCTCATAGCTTCAGCCCCTGGGAATTGGAATGTTCAAGATTTGTTAGATAAAGCGGCAGCCATGCCTTCCGGCACTCAGGTATTTGTGGTAGAAGCGCTGCAAAAGATAGGTGAGGGGTTACAACAGCAGGCTCAGGCTTTTAGAGAACAAGCAGTATCAGCTCAGACTCAGGTTTTAGCTGCCCTCGCACCCCTCCAAGCGGCGACAGCGCGTCAAAGCCCCAATACCGGTGGGAGGATGAAGTGTTTCCGCTGCGGAAAGCCGGGACACATCCGCCGCGAATGTGGCGCCACGGGCGTATGGTGCGGCAAGTGCCGATCCAATACCCACAACAGCACCGCTTGCCGATCTGGATCGGGAAACTCCAAGACCAGCGCGAAACTGGGCCGCGCCGGGACACAAATAGTTCCAGCCACACCATCGATGGGCAACTCTTGCCAGCAACCTCCGGCAGCCTCGGATTGGACCTAGCAGCAGCAGTAAAAGTTACCCTATATAACAGCAGTCCACATGTGATTTCTACCGGAATTTTTGGACCTATTCTCATTAATGGACAACCCACAGGAGGACTCATTTTAGGTCGATCGTCTGGGTCTGTTTTGGGCCTAATGGTAGAACCTGGAGTTATCGACGCTGATGCTGAAGGAGAGATTTTTGTTATAGCTCATACACTTTTCCCGCCGGTGAA
Organism: Chamaea fasciata; assembly: GCF_029207755.1. Taxonomy (NCBI): domain Eukaryota; kingdom Metazoa; phylum Chordata; class Aves; order Passeriformes; family Sylviidae; genus Chamaea; species Chamaea fasciata. Next base: position 49,630 of record NW_027094419.1, read on the forward strand.
CATTCCAAAAGGCCAACGGATCACCCAGTTCATACCTCTACCGCAATTAACTATGAGCATACCACCACGATCTGATGAGCCGCGCGGAAAAAAATGCCTTGGCTCCTCAGGAGGTATCACTCTTCCTGTCATAGACTTATCTACAAGACCCAAAAGGATTTGCTGTTTATGTTACCAAGGACAAACGATCATTTTGCATAAGGCATTGTTGGACACAGGGGCGGATACATGTATTATTGATACGGCCAAATACCCAAAGACGTGGCCGCTTTTACCAGCTAATACCACAGTTTCTGGCATTGGTAGCATTAAGCTTGCACAACGATCCCCCATTCTTGCTGTAGAGATCGACGGCAAACAAGCTAAAGCAGTGTTTTCGCTGACACCCCTGCCATCGGAGGTCGATTGCATCCTGGGAAGGGATGTTCTGACACAATTGGGATACGTACTTACCGATCGCCCTTTATTGTGATGGCCATTGCTTGGACATTCCCTCTACCATTGACCTGGACCTCTGATGACCCCGTGGTAGTTAAGCAGTGGCCGTTAAAAAGGGAAAATCTTGAGCAGGCACACCGCTTAGTTGCGGAACAACTACAGCTTAAACACCTTCGCCCATCAACTAGCCCATGGAATACGCCTATTTTTGTTATAAAGAAAAAATCAGGAAGTTATCGTCTGCTACAGGACTTGCGAGCAGTCAATCAGCAGATGGAGCCAATGGGAGCTCTACAACCAGGGCTCCCTAATCCAGCTATGCTACCACAGGATTGGCCTATTCTTGTTATAGATTTGAAGGATTGCTTTTTTACGATACCCCTACATCCAAAGGATACTAAGAGGTTTGCATTTACCTTGCCTTCCCTTAATAGGGGTGAACCTGATAAGCGCTTTGAATGGACAGTTTTGCCACAAGAAATGCGCAACTCGCCTACCTTGTGTCAGCTATATGTTGACACAGCTCTGCAACCTGTTAGACAAGCGATGCCTAAAACAATTATTTACCATTACATGGATGATATTTTGTTTGCCCAAAGCTCGCCTTTTACAGTCATACAGGTACAATCCATCATTGCCATGTTGAGAAATTATGGCCTTATGGTTTCTGATGAAAAAATTCAAACCCATGCACCATGGAAGTATTTGGGATGGACAATTACACAGAGACAAATACGCCCGCAAAAACTTACCATCCAGGCTCCACCGTCCACTTTGCATGAAGCACAAAAACTATTGGGAGACCTCCAATGGCTTAAGCCTGTAGTTGGCATTCCTAACACCCTTCTAGAAGCGTTGCGCCCCCTCTTAAAAGGCACGGACCCCTGTGCTCCGGTTATACTTTCTGCAGACCAAATCAGTGCCCTTCAAAGTATTTTGTGGTGTGTTGCCAATGGCTTTGTCACCAGGTACGATCCATCCCTTTCTGTTTCACTGACTATTTGGAATAACAAAGATCACCTTCTAGGAGCTATTACGCAGAAAAAGAAAACGGGGGAGAGGCCAGGAAATATGGAGGACTTGGGGGTCCTGGAATGGATTAGCCCTCCCTTACAGCAAAGAAAAACAATTACACAAAAAATTGAAAAACTTGCCTTGTTAATTATGAAAGGCCGATTACGCACAATAGAGCTAAGTGGCAAGGAACCTAGTGTGATACATCTACCTATGGAAAAAGTGTCTCTGGACTGGTTTCTGCTCAACTCCGCAGAATTGGCAGAGGTATTACTACAAGCACCGAGTTTTGTTACAACAGGCCCTCTTAAACCGAAATTATTGCACTGGCTAGGAGAATGGCAATTAATTACTAAACCTTTGAGAGAAGACCAACCTATTCCACACGCAATTACAGCTTTTACTGATGCAGGAAAGCGCTCCCGCCGAGCAGCAGCTACTTGGAACAAGGCAGGCCAGTGGCATCATCATGTGATTCCAGCAAGCCCACAGGACAATCTCCAGACGTTAGAACTATTGGCAGTTATATGGGCTTTTCAAACCTTCCGAGAACCTGTTAATGTAGTTTCTGACTCACTTTATGTAGTGGGAGTTGTCTCCAGAATTATAACGCAAGTCTCAAAGAAGTTAACAACCCCCGACTGAGTGAACTTTTCATGCAACTTCAGCGCACATTACAGGCTGGTTAAAACATTTGATACAAGTAGTGCTTGTGATTTTGCTTGTAATTGTTGTTTTGCTTTTAGTTTTGCCTTGTGTGTTGCAATGTTTGCAGCGTATGGTATTGTCAATGTTTGATAATTTTAAGATAACAATGATAGCAGTAAAAGAAAACGGGGGAAGTGTGGAGAGTGTGATTGATAACTGGCTAGCTGCAAAAGGTCACGCAGACATGAGAGAGCTTTGCTGAGCACACAGGCACTCTCATGAAAACCAGCAAGGCAGTAAGCTTCGTATGTCCTTGAGCACAGCTGCTATACGATAACAAGACCTTGTAGCTGAAAGATATGAGGGAGAAGCACGGTAAAACTAAAACTTACTCAAACTATGTAACCACAAAGAAATGTAGAAAGAGGCGTAGCTGACTTTTAGTCTGAGCACCAATCCTGAGCTTAACTTTTGCAATATGTATGAGCTGATTATAGAAGATATAAATGTGTGTATGCTACCTGAAATAAACGAGATTTGCTGACCATGATAGCATGAGGCTCTTCTCCTGCGGCTCCGGTTAACCCAACACTCCAGGCTGGAACTCTATTCCAAACTGGATCCCCCAGCCTGGAGGTGAGAGAAGCTCCCGAAGGCTTACTTTATTCCCCATGGATTCAAATAGCTAAATCCTCCTTTCAAAGAAATAACACCCAAATTCACTACTCAAGACACAAATTGAGGGTGAAAAAAGCCATTCATCTACCAGAGATAAAGAAATCCTCCTGGCCTTAATAGAATTCAAACTAAACAGAGGATGAAATGCAAACCGACTAAAACAAAGTACTTATCAAATACGTTTGATTAATGTGGCCAAAACATACAGAAATTCATTTACAAGCTGAATAGGAAGAAATTTCCTCTTCACCTGGGATTGATTCTTGTTTTCTCTCATCTAAATTTGTTAGCCCCAGAGTATGGAGTAAGGAAATCATTTTTTTTATCACTTTGTTTTCCAGAAACCTGAAAAAAACCCCAAAACTAACCAAACAACAACAAAACAAAAGAGAAAACCACGTTTGGAAGGCAGATCCTCACCAGCAGCTGGTCCATCACCTACAGGCGACCATATCCTAGTGCACTTGCCTGAAACTGTCAGGGCGCTCTGTGCAGAAGAGATTTTTGGTGGATGTAAATGTATGTGAGGGAGAGGCAAGGGGAGGAGGAATGTTCTAGACAGCTCAAAGCCATTACTGTGCCACTTCCTGTGCAGCAGGTCCTGTGACAGGATGTGAATTGAGGGTGTTCGTATTAGTGTCTTTACCTTTTAAATTCCAAAGTGCCATTTTGCTTTCTCAGTTTTTCAAGGAAGTGGTTTTCAATTCATGAAGCCCCTCCACCATCATCCCTCCTACCACAACCTGAAAGCATCTTGATTCTGTTTTCAAAACCACAAGGGACACTTCAGAGTTCAGCAAGTTGTGCCAGTCCAGCCCTTGGTGCGTCTGGCTCCCTGCCTGTCACTTTTCATACTCAGTCATGCAATTACTCTACCGTGGACAGCCAAATTGTTCCCACTTCTCCTGTACTTCTCTGCTTACCTTTTCTCTAAGCTGTGCAGGACCCATGTGAGGTGGCTGTGATCCTGGATCAGCTCATAGGCAGCTCTGCTGGCATGGGCAGCACTTTGGAATATCTCCAGCATACAACTCTGAAACAGAAAATATAACTTGTTCTTTTACCATCAAGATCTAATTATCTAACTTGGAATTAGCAACTGGATCAACTTCAAGGTGAAATGAACACCACCTGCTCTCAGCAACTCCAGGGAAGGAAAGACATTCTCTGTTCAAAGCTACTCTTACAAGAAGTCTCCAGGTAGCGAGAGGATTTTGTCCTTTTGTCCAAGATTTTGATACCTGAAATACTCAGGGTGGATGCTCCCAAACCTGAGAGCTACTGGCACATGAGTTTCCCTCCTGCTGAAGCGCAGTTCAGGTAACAAATGTGCTGCCTGGGGAATGGAGAGCCCCAAAAAAGAAAAGGCCCTGACTGTAGGCACAAAGGCACGGTGCCCACGTGAGGCTCTGTGATGGCAGCAACCTGTTCCAGTTGATAAGGGTTTTACTGGTTTAGACATAAGCAATATGTCTTAGATATATTGCATAGTTTAGACATAAGCAATTTTTTTCCCCCTCCACACATCCAGAAAATCAACAAGGAACAGGTTTTCAAGAAGACGGAGGCAGAGTCAGCTGCTCCTTTTTACTTTGTGCTTGAGATCTCAAAGCCATGCAAACTTCTGTGCTTTGGGGTGTTTCGGTGCTTTCCTTTTAAATTCTTACCTGGGAGCCCTCATCACACAAAGGACTGTTGAAAAAGCAGAGAATGACCTGGAAAATCCTCTGGCAGTCATGAAGCTCACCGCAATGTTTGTCACGCAGCCCTTCCCCAAGACATCCAAGGATCTGCTCACGCTGTGCTTTGTACTGGAAGCCGCAAAGAAAAATACCACCATCAGACATTTAGGCATTTCCAAAAAATAACTGCCCCTAAGAGCATAAAACCTGGTTCCCTGCCAGTGCCAGCTCAGGGCTTACCACAGCTTGTTCTGAACTTCTACAATTCCATTTCCACTGCATGTTTGGGCTGCAGACTGATTGTTCCTGATGGATGTTAGGGATTAAATTTGGAAGGAGTGGAAATTGGGAAGTTGCTATTCCTAAAACACTTCAGTGGAACTCAACATTAATCTAAACTCAGAGATGAATGGAAGCTAGCTGGGGCAGAATATGCTGTTTATTGCGCTCACAGAGCATACACAGCACAACTCACTGTGTGTTAGTATGAAGAAAACAACAAAGCCACCACAGGAATAGCAGTTTAAATTCCAATATGAAACAAAAGAAAGATGCTTCTAAATAACCACCGAGGGGAAAATGAGATTTCAATGTATTTTTATGGCCTTTTTCCATAAATTTCTGAAGAATTACTGGATACCTAAAACGGTACACTTACCTCAGAATCAAAACTGTAGAAAAGCTGGAAAAAACTGGTACTTTCCTCAGGTCCGAGTACTGATGTGACAGAAGAAATCTGTTTACCTTTATGTACATGTGCTCCTCTGTGAAGAGAAAAAGGTGGCATCATTTCTGCCACTCCAACAAACGGACTTGACTCACTGCCTCAGGTCAATGATAAGCTATTCAAACATTGTTTCAAGAATCCCAGGCTTGGAATTCTCAGCAACTGCTCAGCCTGGCTACTTCAAGGTATTTCCCACCCAGGGAACCCAGCGCACCCAGCCTGAAACACCACATTTGCTACAAAGCCGATCAAAAACTTGCACACACAGAGGACACGAGGCTCTAGCGAGCCCTCTTCGGGCAGCGGCAGCTCCCGGGGGGATGTGAACAGCAGACCCCGCTCCCAGCTGGCTCAGCCCGGACTCCCTGCAGCCCTCAGCCAGAGCTGCGGGAAGCTGAAACTGTCCCCGGGAAGCCCTGCCCGGACAACCGGAGCGTCCCCCCCACAACCCCTCTGCTTACCTCGGCCTCGCTCAGCTTTGCAGCAGAGAGCAGCTGCCTCCTGCTGCTGGCTACAGGACGGGGACGGCTCGGGGCAGCTCCGCCGACGGTTCTGCCAGAATGATTTTGTGTTTTCCTCCATTTCTCCGGGGCTGGAGGGCTGCAGGAAGGGGCGTGTGGGGACGGCGGGGAGCGGCGGGAACGTGGGGAACGGGACGGGCGCCCGGCACAAGGGCCACGCCCAGGCCACAGGCAGTGGCAGGACCTCGGCAGAGAGAGGCGTCCCCGCCGCTGCCTGTCAGCGCCGGCCCGGCTCCCGCCCACCCGTGGCGCCGGTGAGCCCACAGCCCGTGGCCGCGCACCTGGAAATGACGCCGAAAATCGCGACCGGGCGGCGCCGTGGTCGGGGCAGGGCACAAGCAAGTCAGGTAGACGCCCCCGGGGTCCTTGCCTTTTTCCCGCCGTCTTTGGAAGGTCAAGCGCGTCGTGCCGAGCCGCCATCTTGGAAGTGACATCACATGATCTCTGCCCTTCTTTGCTGCCGTCTTGGTTGTGGGTGAAGCCATTTACGGTCGTCCCACCATCTTTTTTATGGCATACCTAAGGCCCCCCCGGCGCCTTAAAGAGGCACCTGACTAATTCGACTGCCTGAACACAGCCACAGCACTGCCGAGCCCACATCCTGCGTCCGCACACCTGGAAATGCTGTGTAAAGTTGTGCCCAGGCGGCGCCGTGGTCGGGGTCGCGCACAGGCAGTTGCCTGCCATGCACCCGGGGTTTCTGCATTTTTCCCGCCTATTTTCCCGCAAACTTTGGACGGTCGGGCGGCAGCACTGTCCCCAAGCTCACAGCCCGGGGCTGCCACGGACCTCGGGGACGGGCGACAGCTGCAGTGCTCCTCCCTATCCACAGGACGGCAGCACTGCCGCACAGCTCGGCCCGGGGATGCCGGGGGGGATCGCTGCAGTACCACTCTCTGTCCACACGGTGACAGCCCTGCCGCACAGTTCGGCCGGGGACACGCATAGGGGACAGGCAGAGAACAGAGGCAAAAAAGCACGTGGCCAAAAATCCTCTCAAATAAATGCCCCAAAAGACCCTCAACCACAACTTCAAACATCCTGCCTCTAACAAAATTCAACCCAAAAAAGCCTTTAGTTTAAGCTTTGTTCCACAAAAAATAAAATTTTTGTATTTATTTTTTTTATATTTTATCATTACCATTTAACTTTTATATTCATATCTACACCTACTATATATATTATAATATATCTCACATGCAATATTGTAATTAGTTATATAATGGATATTTTTTGTATTTTCTATTTCTATTTTTGTTCCTTATATTTTTCTATTTTTGTATTTATTTTTTAAATTTGTGTTTATTTGTTTATATTTTAAATGATATGAATTCATTTACCTAACACATCAGAACCACCATTATTTATAACAAATGAGCCTGGTTTTCTAAAGGGGTAAAGATTTGATTTTTATTTAAATAATATTGGCATACTTTCTCTTTCTGTGCTCTTTCTTGGGGGGGGTGGTTGTAGGGGCTTTTGTTTCAGATTTTTTTTTCTCTTTGTTTTGTTCTGGATTTCTTTATTAGTAAACAAGGAGGTGCAGAGACTTACAAAAGATAATGTCAACTTTGTTTTATTGCTACCTCTGAAATACACCTTGACACCAAGTTACGGCTCGTAATACTGTGCATGGGTAGAATTAGCCGTGTTAGGGGGTTGAAAGGAAAAAAATGGCACCATGGTGGTGAATAGTGTGAAATAGCTTCTGATTTACCAACATGCATCTGGTAGATTTCCTTGGAAATGTGCTCTAAGACGTACAAAAATTCTAATCAGGATGGAAATTTGGAAAAAATAAATATTCCCTTACTAGAAGCAGAGAGAAAAAACATCAAATAAAAGGAAGGAATAATCTCTAAATCCCAGCTTGCCTGGAAAACAAGCTCAGGAATTTCTAACACTGAAAACTTTCGGAACAGTCATCAAGTTGGTGGAAGTTCATGGAACAATGGTTTAAAATCTGCCTCCTCTGCTCTGAGTTTAAAGGGAAGTGGGAATTGAACAGGTCTAGTTACTCCTATCCAAAAATTATCTGTGTTTTGTGGGAGTAACAACCCAAAGAAACTCCAGTCTTACTTGTATTTGATATCTGAAACTCTGAGCAGAGTTGGGAAGTTTCAGTGGAACAAAAGGGCCACAATTCCTGCAATAAAAAAATTTGACTCAACAAAAGCCAGAAATTTTATTTACAAATCCATGGAAGAGGAGGAGGATGATACCATGAACACACTCCAGCTGAAAGCAAGGATTTATTGGAAAAGGCAGGAAATCAAACTGAGAGTCTCTGGTTATGGTCAGGCAATTATCCAGGAGTCAGAGAGACCAGTGGGAACCTTGGACTGGGATAAGGCCTTCCAATGGCTTCACTTCCTACTGGCTCTCTCCTTCTTGCCAACAACCTGGAAAAGGAAAAACAGCAGGAATAAAGTTACAAACATAGGCAGGCCATCCTTGGTTCAGGCAAACTGAAGTGCAGCTCCCAGGGAGCAAGTCCATGCTGTGCCTCGGGGAGCTCCGGGAATCTGGGATTGCCTGTGGGATTAAAGGGCTGGAAAAGCACACCCACCTGCCAGGTTTAGTGCTGAGACAGAGCAAGGCCTGGGCTCAGGGGCAGCAGTTAGAGCTGGGACTGCAGGAGAACACCCCAAACCCGGGTTAAATATCTGGCATGACACACAGCACGCTCCAGGAGAAACTCAGGTGGGAGAAGCCCCTGGATCATCCATGTTCTTCGCCCTTGGCAGCTTTGCCAGGGCCTCCCTCAGAATTCTGACCTCACCGTGCAGCTCCTACAAAATAGGAGAACTTACGGAAATCATCCAGCAATCCATCGACTTACACTTATTAAGAACCAAAGCTGCAGCAAAATGTGCTCAAACTCTACTGCAAACCAGCAGGTCTGAAGAGACACAGAAATTTCTTCCAGAGGGGGCATGTTGGTGTTACTGCTTTAATCTCCTGACACTAGAGCATATTTGTACAAAAAATTCATTGAAGCAACTAAATTTAAATGAGATTCTTTTACAGTAAAGCTGGCCAAAAAGGAGTCTCAAAATTAACATATAAGCCACCGAGTTATTTTTTAAAAAAAGGGTGTCTTTGGTGTGTATAATTTTCCAGCGCCTCATGTGTTCAGTCCTTGCCATTTATGTTTACAAAGTTGATGCTTAAGACCTTGTAGAAAGCTCAAAAAAATATCCAGGACAATCCAGGTGTTTTCACAAGTACCCTCACTATGGAGCAGTGCCAGCCCCAAGTGTTTGCTCCCTCAGCCCAGCCCGGAGCAGGGTCGAGCTGCTGCCCAGGACGGTTGCCAAGGGACCCACTTGTTTGAAGCTGTAAATGCAAGGGGCCTGCACTGGAGTGCCAATAAATTTGACATAAGCGACTCTCATCTTTAACGGTGACTGATATTCTCAGGGAATCCACATCACCTTAGATGGGGCATTCCGCCATGGATTTCATCCCTCTGCATCTGAAACAAAGCTAGGACAAAAGTCAAAGGGCTGCAGGATAACTGGACAGCTCCAGACACCTGGTGGCAATCTAGGAATACCCTCTACAGCCCTACTACACCCTACATCACAAATTTCAAGTCCCCAGGACTTGTACTATTACCCATACACCCAGACTGAGCAGCAAGGCAGAGCAGCTCCGGGCCAAACACACACCAACACCCGTGAGACAGGACAGGACAAACAAGGGGACACAACAGGGACACAAATCCTCTGGCAAGAAGAATGACCCTGAAGGAGCAGTGAACTAAGAACGAGATGACCGAGGTAAGACTGAAGGCGAGCTGACCAGGCTCAGAGAACCCTGCAGGAAGAAGATGCCAACGGGATGACTTATCCCAGAAGACACAGAGACAGATGCCCAAGAATCCTACGGTCAGAATCCTCTACCTATCTTGGCATTCTTACAAGACCTAATCCACCGGAACGGATAAGGGCGGTGCACAGCTGGTGATACAGCTCAGAACAAGACTTGAAGAGGCATCAGCCTGCATGCTTGCGAAGAGAGACGGATTCCAACGCGTGTGTCCGAGAACACGAAACAAAGACGCCTGGCCGAGGAAGGCAGAGACCAGATATGCTAAGACGGATGCCAGGATTTTTAATAGGCCCCTCAAAGGGCTAAGGGACAAGACATGAAGCACAAGACACCCAAAAGACACAGAGTGCACAACAGACAAGTGACACAACACACACCAGGACTGCTCTGCCCTGCACACCTCAGCACTTTGATCCAAAATGAGACTTTCTCTTCATGTAGCCTAAGGGGTCACATCTGGGACATCCCTGTCTCTAAACCTGACTCAAAAAATCCCTCCCACTGACCCCTGCCCTGGCACCCCGCTTTCATCCCCTCTGTGGGGCTCCAAGCCCTCCACTTCTCTCTCAGATGTCCAGGGAGGCAAATCCACGCCAGGTGCCAAAGAAGGCTGCCTCTCCCTCAGGGAAATTCCTGCTGTTGCCGGGCGGTTGTCTCCTAAGTCAGCTACAATCAAGAAAACCAAATATCAAAGCATAATCTTAGCAGCACGTCAGCCAAAAACCAGCAATTCTGCTACTCACCATCTCCTAAGAAGGCCCGGGTCCTCGGGCAGCACGCCTCAGCTGCGTCCAGAGGCTGACACTCACAGTGCCAAAGCCTTAGAGGCATTACTGGCACTGAGCCCACCCACCACAGCCTCCATTAGGGGTGTGAGCATCCCCGGTTGGGGCAGGACAGGAACGCACGGTGGACATCCCCAGTGAACCTCAACCCTGTGGACTCTGCCCCACCATGGGAACTTCCTGTCTGGCCCTAGCTTAGGGGTACTGCCTGCACCTCTCAGGACTTCTGGCATTGCCTTGCCATTAGGATTGCTGCCTGCACCTCTCTCAGGGAAACAGTGTTGGCAGCAGTGCTGTGAGGGCTGGTATACCTGTACTCTGACTTGTATCCTAGGCTGTACCCCTGATTTTCACTGTGTGTTCTCTAGTTCTTGACTCCTTTACCTCTCAAGCCCTGCCTCAGCCTCTGTATGTGTCACTATAAGCTCCCCCCTTCTGAACCCTACTTCTTTAGAGCCCTACACCTTCAAGGCGGGGACGCTCTACACCGTTAGTGTCCCAAAAGCTGTCCTGCAAGCAGGGCAGGTACATCCACAGTTGTTCCCTGCCTACCCTAAAAAACGTGGCCCTGAGACAGGGCAGAGGCTGACAGAGCCAAACTCTTTGCACAGGCAAAGGCACGAAGCCTTACCAACCGCCGCCCCGAGAGGGAAATCAGGAGCACTTCCACCGGCTGCGGAGAGACGGGGAATCCCAGGGTGGGTGGGGCGGGAAAACCCCCGTTATCCCCAGCCCTGCTGGATCCTGCTCCCCACTATCGCTTCCTGCCTGGCCGTGTCTGCACATGTCAGAGCGTCTGGTACGTTCCCGCACTAGGGCTGCTGCCTGCACCTGCTCTCAGGGAAAGCGTGCTGGTAGCAGCGCTGTGAGGGCCAGTATACCTGTACTCTGACTTGTATCCTAGCCTGTACCCCTGATTTTCACTGTGTGCTCTCTAGCCCTCGAGTCCTTTACCTCTCAAGCCCTCCTTCAGCCTCTGTGTGTCACTGTAAACCCCCCCCTGCTGAACCCTACTACCGTACACCTCGCAATCAGCATTGCCCTATAACAGGATGCTCCTGGGAAAGGGATCCCAGGGTGTGCTGGGCCAGGAATCCCCCGCTGCACCCTAACCCTTTGGACTCTAAAAGGAGACCAACAATGTCAAACTCCCTAGAACATGGAGATGGGTCAGAACTGCCCTGCCAAGGCTCTGGTGCTGCTGAGGAGAAACCCTCACCCTTTAATCCTGAGGGGATCATCCCACTAGGGCCCTCTCCTGTAAGGTAACTTTAAATCACCACCCAAGACTGAAAAGGTTTTCTCCCTTCTCCCGACCGCCAGCCCCAACACTTAGCTTTTGGAACACCAGCAGGCGAAATGCATCCTCGACAGAAACGAACATCTCAGCACCGTGGACGTCCAGAGGTTCTCTGCGTCCACCTCAGGGCCGCTGTACCCAAACTTTGGCTCCACACCTCCTCACACTACCTAGGATCACAAAACAGAAAATGCGACTATCCCCCTCCAGAAGAGTAATCCCCGGGGCTCCTCAGCACCGCTGTCGTGGCTCCCCCTCAGATCTTCATCCCGCTCCAGAGGCTGCCGGGAGCGTACCCAGCAAAAGGAAAAGGTACGTGCTGAGCACGGCGCACACCTGTGGGTCACTCTGCCTAAAGGCCGACTCACCAGCTCCCTCTGTTCCTTGGCACGCCTAGGACAGCAGCAGCACCCGCAAAGCAAAAAATCACGCCGAGTTGCTGTGAAACAGCACCTCCCAGCTCTGACTGAAGCACGCCACAAATATACCTTAATGCTGCACCCATCTGGCCTCTGGCATCCGGGGCCAGCACATCTGGTAGGGGGACACCCGAAAATCAAAAAAAAAAAAAGAACAGTGAATGCTTAGAGTTGCACCAGCAAATAAGACTTGAGCAATAGTAACTACTACTGCCTACCCATCACTGCTCACCTTGCCCGCTGATATCCGGCCGTACCTCCTAAAAAAAACGACAAAGAACAGCGCTGTAACATAGCCACCATTTACACCTCCACTGCAAACACAAACAGTGACTGACCTTCTCGGGGGAGCCCCCTCATCCAGGATGGGGCATTCCGCCATGGATTTCATCCCTCTGCATCTGAAACAAAGCTGGGACAGAAGTCAAAGGGCTGCAGGATAACTGGACAGCTCCAGACACCTGGTGGCAATCTAGGAATACCCTCTACAGCCCTACTACACCCTACATCACAAATTTCAAGTCCCCAGGACTTGTACTATTACCCATACACCCAGACTGAGCAGCAAGGCAGAGCAGCTCCGGGCCAAACACACACCAACACCCGTGAGACAGGACAGGACAAACAAGGGGACACAACAGGGACACAAATCCTCTGGCAAGAAGAATAACCCTGAAGGAGCAGCGAACTAAGAACGAGATGACCGAGGTAAGACTGAAGGCGAGCTGACCAGGCTCAGAGAACCCTGCAGGAAGAAGATGCCAACGGGATGACTTATCCCAGAAGACACAGAGACAGATGCCCAAGAATCCTACGGTCAGAATCCTCTACCTATCTTGGCATTCTTACAAGACCTAATCCACCGGAACGGATAAGGGCGGTGCACAGCTGGTGATACAGCTCAGAACAAGACTTGAAGAGGCATCAGCCTGCATGCTTGCGAAGAGAGACGGATTCTACTATGTGTCGAAGCATAAGGTTTAATGGCATCAGCACCTCACCAAGGAATAGGATCTGTTAAGAACAATGCCTAGCATTTCCAAGAGGTTGTTCAAAGGCCTAAGTCAAAAGACACACCATACGAGACACCCAAAAGACACAGAGTGCACAACAGACAAGTGACACAATACACACCAAGACTGCTCTGCCCTGCACACCTCAGCACTTTGATCCAAAATGAGACTTTCTCTTCACGTAGCCTAAGGGGTCACATCTGGGACATCCCTGTCTCTAAACCTGTCTCAAAACCCCTCCCAGTGACTCCTGCCCTGGCACCCTGCTTTCATTCCCTCTGTGTCTCTGAGCTTTCCAATTATCTCTGGGATGTTCAGAGATGAGAATCCATACCGTGTGCTAAAGAAGGCTGCCTCTGCCTCTGGGAATTCTTTGCTGTCACCCAGCTGCTGTCTATCGAGTCAGGTACCATACAGAAAACCAAACATCAATGCATGATCTCAGCAGATCTATGTGCCGGTCAGTGGGAGGGTCTCAGTATACTACCTGTGGACCACCTAATTCACACAAACAGTAATGGATGCTTAGATTTACACCAGAAACACCACTACCCTGACCACACAAATACAGGAGTTTTAGAAAAGAAAAAACAAACAAAAATCCACCAAACAAAAGCCAACTATTATTTCTCCTAATCCAGCTACCAAATACAATAAAAATAACTCCTATGTCTAGTCTCCTGAAAAAACCTCCAAAGTAAATACCCAGGACCCCCCCACCCTAAAACTAAAAGATCCATTCAACTATAAACAGTATCTCCCAAATTATCCATAACTATAGAACACATACTATAGCCAAACAAGCTAAATACACAAATCCCTATAACACAAAAAAACAATAATCTGATTTTAAATATTATTATACTCCAAGAAATGAACTACTGCCCCTTACCTCAAACCCACCAAAAAAACACTACACACCATGATAAAAGCCACCCCTAAATAAATAAAACCGCCCCCATACCTCACACTACAACCAATTACACCACTGTAAACCTCAGGAAACAAATCCTTGGAAAACATAATACCCCACCAAAATAAAAACCTCCAACAACACAACTCAGTTCAAAAACAACCTAACCCACATGTAAACTAAGAAGCCTAATGTAAAGTAAATAGATCACATTCCTCATCATACACTATTGCCAAGCAAAATAAAGCTACACAATAAGTTATTAAAGGCCGCTTTAAAACCATTAAACAGAAAAAAATTTGGAAAAAAAAAAAAAAGCTGCCTCTAACAATATACCTAAACTTCAACCAGCCAGGGTGGCCCTACCCAATCTGAATCCCTGCACACAATGATCAAAACCCCAATAGCACATATCAGAAGCTTATCAAAAAAGCTACTTAATTGTATGTTGTTGGGGGTTAGGTTTGTTCCTTCTTTCTCTAAAGAATTTTTTCCCCACAAGTTACCAAGGAGATCAAGTGTTGGATACTTGAGAGTACTTAACTGAAACAAAGAGGTGGACAAAAGGTGGAAGGGGGAGATAACGCAGGTAAAAGACAAAGCTTGAGGCAGCGGCGTGCTTTTCTGCTTCCGGCGTTCGGGGAGACGCGTGTCTGCCGCTCCTGGAGGAGCTCAGCTGCCGAAAAGCACGCGGAGGGGAGAACGGCTGTTGCTGGCTGGAGGAGTTTCACTGTGGCCAAAGGGATCCAGTCCTGGGAAATCTACTATCACCGGTTCGGCCTGAATCCGGAGTTTTCCCAGCCACCCGCGGGGAGCTGGTCCAGGCCCTGCCTCTCCTTCGGCTTTCTTCGGCGCTGCTCCTCTTGCTGCAGCGTGACCCTGCACCCCCTGCCCTGCCGGGACATCCTGCCCCTGCCTGCCGGGACACCCTGCCATCCCAGCTACCTGCCGGGACTTTTCCACAGTTCCATCTTGGTGCTCTGAGGATCCTGCAGGGACACCGAAACCAAACTGCCCTGGGTTTTGTGAAACAAAGCCCTCAAGGTTCTTGGTACTGTTGTCGTTTGTCATTAATGCTGTAGTTGTTTGGTGGGCGGGGGAGTTTTTTTTTGTGTTTGTTTGCTTTGTATTACATACTAGTAAAGAACTGCTATTCCTATTTCCCAAATCTTTGCCAAAGAGCCTCTGATTGTAATTTTACCTAGCAGATACCTGTCTTCCTAAACCAAGACATATGTCAAATACAAACCCACCCATAAAGTTATCTTCACTCAAAAACCAAATTACATGTAATAAATAATGCCAAAAAAATCAAACAAAAGACTATATATCATCAAAGAAAGCAACAGTGAAAAAAAACACGTATATGTACCCCTATTTATAAAATCCCAGGTGGAGAGAAATCCCTCTTACTTTAAACACAAACAAAAACAGAAGAGGAGTTTCATTATTCATTTTGAACTCTTTTTGCCTTCGTAAGCCCTTTTTCTTCTGGGAGCACTTAAAAGAGATTAGCAAAACAAAGCTGAAAAAGAGAAAAATCCCCCCTACGACTCCACACTGGCTTACCTGCTGCTGCTGTCTGCCACAAAGAAACACTCCACATCCATGTACTCCTGCAGGCACTATAAGAGGCTTTCCCACCACTGCAGCAACCCCACATAGAAACTCAACATGAGTTCCTCAACCTCTACAGCTCAATGGAAAAGTGAACCGAGGCTCCTCTGTTAAACCGCCCCTGGCAGGAACCGCCCCATCATCATTGTAACATCTCACACCTGCAGCTGGTCTGCTCCCTCATTATCCTGACAGGTCACACCTGTGGCTGCTCTGTTCTCCCCTCACCGTTTACAGCTCATACCTGGGGCTAGTCTGTCCCCTCAATCATTCTGTGACAGCTCTCACCTTGCGGCTGCTGCCACTCCGAGTGTGAGGGCAGGGGCAGAGCGGACTTGCTGCTTATTCCCCAGAGAGTTCAATGTCTGCACCTGACACGCTGGGGCAGCGGGCTTTCCTTGCTATGGGTAAGGGTCCCTCTTCTGCAGGTGCCCAAGGCTGAAACTGGGATTCCACCTCCAAAAGTCCATATGCCTGAGATCCACAATTCCTTAGGAAATCCCCCAGAAGTCATTACCCTCCATTTAGAATTTTGCCTTGGAATCATTGTTAACTTGTCTTTCTGTGGAAGTGTTTCAAACATTCATTGAGAGTTCAGAAGCCTGGTTGGCTTTTTTATGACTTAAGCTGACAATCCCAGGCTAAATCCAAACACCCAGAATTACGAGGAACTACGGAGACCATTTATAAATACTCCCCTTCCTTGCAACTTTATCCCTTATTGCAGATCCCTGGGGCAGATTTACTTTCTTCCCAACAGCACCATTCTGGCAGAGATCCTACTTCTCAGACACAAACCGAACGCAAACCTGCCACGGGGGGGATGGGGCGGGCCGGGGCTGGGCTGGTGTCAGAGCCGGGGCGGAGCCTGGGCTTGCAGCGGGGGAGCGGGGCTGGGGCCGGGGGTGAACGGGGCCGGGGGGGATCAGGGCCGGGGGATCTGGCAGAACCCCGGGCCCTCAGAGCAGGGCCGGGGCCGGGGCCGGGGTGGGGGGGCCAGGGAGGATCGAGGGAGAGGGCGGAGCCACGGGCCCTCAGAGCGGGGCCGGGGCAGAGTCTGGGGCAGAGCACAGGGCGGGGCCAAGGCGGGGCCGGGGCAGGGACGAGGGAGTAGGACCGGGGGCGATTGAGGCCGGGGCCGGTACGGGGGTAGAGCCCAGGCCGGTGCCAAGGGTTATCGGGGGATCGGGGCCGGGGGGCTGGTGCCGGTTCTGAGGGCGGGGCGGAGCCCCCGGGCCCTCAGCGCAGGCTGGGCAGGGCCGGGGCCGGGTGGGTTCCCAGGGCCCGCTGTCCAATCAGCGCTTCCGATGCCTCAGAGAGCCCACGAATCGCGAGCCGGGTGGGGGTTCAAAAGGGCCCCGGAAGGGGCTGTGGGGATCTGTGGTTCGGTGTGGAATGCTGAGGTCTGTCTGTGTGGGTATGGAGTTTCTCCAGGCTGTTTTAGTGCGGTGAGAATTTGTTCATTTGTTTCTGTATAAGCTGTGCTGTGTGGGATTGTGTTTATTATGTAGTGGGTGATGGTAGGTAGGGCTGAGGGGCTGTTGTTCTGTGTGTTTGTCAGAGTTTCTCTCTGAATTCCAAGATATTCTGTTATGTGTGGTTAGGAGGCAGACGTTGTTTTAATTTAGCTTGTTTTTGGCCTTTTTTGGTGCTAAATCAGGGATTTTTTTGTGCATTCTGTCTCAGTGTTTTCTCTTGCTTGAGCTTTCCTATGGTTGAGGTAGAGGGAATGTGGGGAGTTTTGTGCTGTGCTATAGAATTTTCTTGGTAAGTTCTCCTATAAATCAAAGCTATGCTAAGCCTTGATGTGTTTGCAGGTGTTGGGGGGGGGGGGGGGGGGAGGACGTGTACTCTTGGGGTGTGTTGTTTAGGGAAGGTACCAAAGTTTTCCTGTCTTTTTTTTCCCCCTTTAATCTCCCGTGACATGTGGGCCTGGCTGGTGTCTGGTAGTGAAGGTTTTAATTAGCCTTTCACTAGGAAGAACATGGTAGGAAGAAACAACCTTGTGAGGTTTGCTTTCTTGGCTGGTTTATGGAGTGACTTCAATTATAGAATTTCTGTGGAAAGTGCTATCATGTTTCAAAGGGCTACTTATTGGAAGCAGAGACAGCTTTTGAGTAGTGTGAGTTATTTCTGCTAGTTTAAGTTTTTTGTTCCATAATATTTAGGTTGCCTCAGCCCTGGGCAGGGCAGTGGTGCCTGAGGGGCAGGGAAGCAGGGGCAGAAGAGTTGGAAAAGGTGTGTGAGACCTCCCTTAGGTGTCCCCAGTCTGGGAAGGGGCTGAATGATAAATGGCACTCAGGGCAGCTGGGGTTTGTTTGGGTTGCTTTGTTTGCTTTTGGTTTGGGGGTATGTTTTGGGGACTTTTATCGTGGGGGTAGAGAGTGTTTAACTTGTTTTGTCAGGAGGAGCTTTTTTCCTTGTCTTAGCTTTGTCATGAAGCATGAAGGTTTTGTACTGGAAACTTTGTGTACTAGGTCCAGTGTTCGGGGCTTTTGTCTGGCTTGGGAATACTTCCTGTTGTAAATGGCTATTTGAGTTCTCAGGAGATATGCTTAAAGGCATGCAAGAGTTTCCTTGTCTATGGAATTTTCTTATGGTTATTCTTTCTGTTTGGTTTTATTTACAGAGCAAGATTCATTTTTGTGTTTATGCTCTGTAGCTCAGCATGTACAGAAGGTGTATTGACCCTTCAAACCAAGCACTGCAAGTGCACGGTGGTTAATTGGATTAATTGTTGTCTGAGGAATAATGGATGAAGTCTATTCCAGTTTCTTTTGCCACCCTGTGGGAATGTGGTGTTCCTGTGTGCATGGGGTTTTAGGCGCGCTTGGGGAGAGGTAGAATCAGCACTTGGATTACTCCGGTTACTTGATGGGAAATGTGTGTTTGGAGCAGCCCCGTGAATAAACTGATCTGGATACATGATGGGAAATGTTTTGTCCTTCAGTATACCCAGGAGCTCAGTGGATCCTCCCACACTGAGCAGTGCCAGTGCCCGGCAGTGAACTGGAGCAGTTGTTGCCTGAATGGGTTGAACCTGTTGGTGCTCTTGGTACACCGTGAGGATTTGATGTTCCTGTGCACCTGGGGGGGACCTTGGCCGTGCTTGGGGAGATGTAAAATAAGCGCTGGGGCTGCTCTGGACCCGTGATGGGAAATGTGTGTTTGGGGCAGCCCCCCTGGATAAAGTGCTGTTGTGTTGCAGATCTGCAGCAGTGCTGGGTTTGGCAGCGGGACTGAAGGGTTTGTGAGAGCAGAGCGGGGAATGGACCCATCAGCTCCAGCAGGGGGAGGAGTGTCTGCTTCTGCTTTTAACCTGTGCGAAGCTGAAAGCCTGTGGCTGTAAAATTAGCAGCAATACTGGTGCCTTCTTTTATCGCTCAAGGTCACTGGCCAGCATGGAACAAGAAGCAACCCAGGACTTGTTGGTGCCCTGGCAGAGAGAGAAGCAGCAAATGGTGCTGAGAGAATTTCTGGGAGTGCATGTGGGGTCCTGGTTTTCTTGATAGCTTGAGAAAGGATCTGAATGGAAAAATATCTATCTTCTTATGGGAGAATCTGATGTGGAACATTGGACCAGGATGACTTGCTGTGACTTCTTGAAAGCTGGAAAGAAGGCGATGTTAATCTTTTTGGCTAGAGGCAAAGTGTCTGCAAAGCCTTGGAAGAAGCCTATGCCAGGTAAGTGAGGACACGAACAGGAAAACACCTGGAGGCTGTGCTGTGATTTCACGGAGGGTTATGGATTCCTGTCTCAAATGTCCATGTGTCAGTAGGGCTGGATCCAAGTGCCCCGGTGGAGAGGCAGGGTTGTCCTGCGTTCCAGCTTTTTAGTGGCTGGAGTTTTGCCCAAGGAAGAGCAGCATCCTGATTTTGCTGCCATGTTGAGCCAGCACAGAGCTGTTGGGTGCCTCCGTCCAGGAGCAGCAGGAGCCTGGATTTCTGTCCCTGGGATTGCCTTGCTGTCCAAGACGGGGGCTGAAGGTGAGGGGCAAGGCAGGCCTGGGAGCTCTGGGAGTCAGGAGTGCCAGGCCTTTCATCTCCTGGTGCTGCTCAGGTGTTCACCAGAGGGTTTTTTGACGGCCTTTGGCTTTCTGGATGGAAGCAAAAGGGTCCTTTCCCCTCCCTGCCTTCTGTCATTCCCAGGTCAGCCCCTGCTCTTTGCTGGCAGGCTAAATAGCCTCAGGAGTGGGCTGAGGAAGTGCTGCCTGATCTGTGAGGTTCCACAGGAGATGGGAGCAGGCTTTGCGCAGAGGTTCAAGCAGCTTGGGACTTCCTGAAGGCCTGAGGCCTGAAGCAGAGTCTTGAGGCAAAGCTGACCTCTGGGTGAGCCTTCAACTCAGATGTTGTGTTTGTATCCTGTCGGTAGTGCGGTAGCCAGGATCGTTAGTGTTCTGGGCTAGGTCCGTGCTCATTAGTGAAACATGGCTTGACCTTTCTGTGTTCAGAGGCCGGACAGGGCCCTGAGATGAGTCCTGTGGCCTTGTTGGGAGGAGCGGGGCCAAAGGCAGCTCCTGCATTGCTCCTGAAGCCCTGGCCAGGCTTTGGGGCGACGCAGGAGGAGGCTGAGCCCAGCTGTTCCCACCGTGGGAGTTGTGTGCGCCTGTTTATTGCAGCATTTGCCCGACCTGGGCCCTGTCCCGGCACAGCCGGAGCCTCTTGGCCTGCGGGCGGACGCACCCGCGGGAATTGCCAGTTCTGGGGGGGCTCTCCAGGGCTGGGTTGTGACAGGGGATTCCCAGCTGCTGGGGGTAAGGCTCAGGGTCCCTGGTGCTGGATCTCAGTCCCTGTAGGTCACCTTGGGTAGCAGTGCTGGGGAGCATTGCTGAGCTTCTCCTTGGGAGGTTCTTGGCTGCTCTGAGCTGTCTCCAAAGACCCTGAGCTCCTGAGGTTGGTGTCTGTGTCTTTGGTGCTGACCCTGCCCCCTGGCCAAGCTACTTTGGAGGGTTTGAAGGGTCTAGGGCTGAGTGCCCTTTGGGCAGTTTGCTGCCAGCCTGGTGTGCTCCTGGAAGTGCCGCTGACCTGCCAGGACTGAGGAGCTGCTGGCTGGGTGCTGGTTCTGTTCTGCAGTGGGAGCAGGTAGCCCCTTGGAGGGCTTATAGAGAAACCTGGAGATGGGCTGGGGGAGCCTGAACTGGGTTCTTCTCCCTTGCTGACCCTTGATAATAGGGCATTAGGGAGTTGCACGATTCTAACTCATGCTTGCTTGGGCAAATGAACAGAGCTCGGGAAGGTCCTTGAATGTGTGGGGTTTTTGTTGTAGTCCTGGTTTAGAAGCACCTTCTGTTGTAAAGGAAACAAATGGTGCTTGCTGCCACTGGGAGACCTTAGTTCCTTTCCTTCAAAATGTTTGTAGTGCTCTGTAGCTGATGTGCTGCTATAAACGTGTGTAAGGTTCTTGTCTTTGTAATGTATTTCATCATATTCCACGTTGGATTGAATCTCCACATTCTAAGAGAGACTCCAATCTTCCCTGGCAAATACCTGTCTATCCAAACCAAGACAGTCTCCTAGCCCGGAAGCAAGAAACTGCTTTAGGTGGATCTCAGTGCTCTCGGAGGTTCTTTCTGTAGCTTTGCTTGGACCAGGAGCCCCGCGCGGTTTTTGGGCTCTCCACAAGCAGGGAAGCTACCGCAGCATGGCAACTGCATCTCCTCGTCCAGGAAGCAAGAATTCGCTTTTTCGGCAGATCCTGTGCTCTCTGAGGCTGTTTCTTGTAGCTTTGCTTGGAACAGCAGCCCCGTGTGCTTTCTGGGCTCTGCGCAACCAGAGAAGCTACTGCAGCATTGCAAGAGGGTCTCCTAGCCTGGGAAGCGAGAAATTGCTTTAGGGGAAAAAAATCGAATATCTCAGGTAGAATTGGTTAATCAGTGTTTATTATCTTGGTGCCAAAAAATTCATAATCAAAAGAGCAATTCTTATTTTATGAGCAATATGTTTCTAATACTAATAAGACTTGGCACATTAGATTTTTTTTGAAAGATATAACGATATTTTGTATTGAAAAATTGCAGACTGTTTATAGGCCTGTTATTTAGCTCCTCAAAGTCATGCTAGTGAATATGGTTTTTTTAAGAACTATTAATCTCTCCCAAACTATTTCAGAATTTATTTCAGGGAAGTAGTTGATGATTTTTTTTTTTTGCTTCATCTTTTTTACAAGTATTTTGAGTTTAGGTTTTTGATAAAATCACGGTATGGATTATACAGATACAAGAGTGAGCAAGGAATTGAAAATACAAAGTGGTGTGGTTTGTTTTTTAATTTCTTGTCCTGTTCTACTTCCTCATGTATTTCACAGCACAAAGAGGAATAGAGCAGAGTGAGAACTTTGCCAGAAGGTATGCTTTTTTTCCAGGGAGATTGGAATGGTTCATCTTCTATTTAGTGACAGATAAAAAATTACTTTAGCTACTTTGCAGATTGTTCTTCTTCTCAAAGTAAATGCTATACCATTTCAGACTATAATTAAAAAGGATGTAAAATAATTTCATAAAACCCCATTTTTAATTGTAAAACTTTTTAAATTTTGGCTGTCTGGAAGTATTTTTTTAGAACATGCAACAATTTTAGTCTTATTTTAAAGAGATATGTAAGACACCTTGTATTTATATACTGATATACATATAAGAATATTACATAGTTGAATTCTAGATATTTTTACTCCTGATAATTGCATATACTACTCCAGCTGGAAACATGCAGTAGGTATTGTATCATTGGGTTTTATTGGTCCAACTGTATTTTAGAGCTTTTTCACTTTAGAGTAGGAAACAGGACTAGAAAAAGATTACTTGTCATTGAAGGAGAACATCATCTATTCTAAATCCTGAATGTACAGAAGCTGCAACTCTAAATGGCACGTGTTTTTAGTGCAACAATAAAACAAAGAATTGTATGTGAAGCATGAGTCTGATGTTCTTGTGAATCCCTTGAGATGAGAATACCTATGCACAGACAGATAAATTTAGATGGAATACACACCGAATTCCATGAATTCTGTTAATTGTGATAGAATTTATTCTATTTGAAACCACTTACTGGAATCAAACTGCAAATCTGATTTATTACACTAAGATTCAAGACGTGAGAATTCCTTGCATAATTGAGTGAAAAATGTGACGGGTGGGGTGGAAAACTAAATCCAGCTCTTGCAACTTCTGTTGGACTAAATCTGCAGAGGAATGGTTGTAAACTTCCATTCATTATTCCTTTCTTGCTTGTCCACTTCATTGCAGAAACTCTCAGCTTGTAACAAAGGATTTATGTAACCATTGAAGCTGAAATGTGCTGATATTTGTTTGGTTCCAATTAGATAAATGGTGTCCTTAAAATTAAGTGCCTGGGTAAGGTGTGGCTGTTGAAGTTGTATCACTGTGCAAAGAGCTAAATAACCGTGCTTCTCCATGAGGGAAAATGGTAAAGCAGCATACTTTCTGCCCTCTGTACAGAAAATAAAGAACGAAAATCTATCTGGTTGTTCTTCGGCTTGAGATCTCAATTTTGGCGTGGTGTTCTTCCAAGCTGTGCTGGGTCAAAGCTCACATTCAGGTCTGAAGTGCTGAGTAATAGATCTGCCCATGTGAAAAACTTTGGTATGTGTCCCATCTATCCTAACTTGGTTTTTATCTAAGTTATTAATTTTACCTTAATAGGTTTTTTTCCCCTAGAGTTTCTTCTTTTCAGTAGAAAACATTGACTAGTGTGTGCAAATACAGGTCAAATCTGTAGAAGTGTATCTAATTCTTCTTTTTTGTAGTCAATACAATGGCCGACTTAGCATGTTAACAGTGTGTCATCTGGCCTGAAGATGGTTATTGAGCAAAAGATAAACATTTAAAGTTGTTTGTGCTAAATTTTACTTGCTGTATTCCTAGCAGACAACTGAACCCTGATATAGGAGAGTAAGTTCCATCCTAATGACTTTGAGTAAATTTGTGATGATTAATTGATGCATTTCTTTGTCAGTGTTTTCCAGTCCCAAGTGAGGATATGCTTGAAGTAGTGTTAAATTGTATTGCTATAGCGGCTGAGGAAAGCAATTTGCAAAGAACAATAAATGCCAAAGATAGAAAAGAAGTGCTCTGGCTATCAGCAAAACAAACCAATAACCTAACAAAGTGTTCATTTAACACCTTTCCAGACGGCAAGAATTTTCCACAAAAGCACATTGTTTGCCATCACTATCGCAAACATAGGCATTTTCTCCTCTAGTGAAGGCAGGCATCAAATTATTCCTATACTGATATGAAGATCTAAACCTTGTTCCTACATACTCCTAGCAAGAATATTTCTCCGTGCATGTAGGTAGATTGAAATCAAAACGTGATAGAAAAGGAATTGTATATCATGATTTGTCACAAAATTGAAAATGAATTGTTGAAAGGAACTTGATCCTCTAGTCCATTGTGCAATCACTCTGCAAAGTAGTTGATTTAATATGCTAATTTTCTACTTTTCCATCTTCGTATTGGATCCTCTGCATGAAAGTGAACCCCAAATTTTTGTACAACAGGGATTCTGTTTCAATGCTTCTAAAATGAAATAAAAAAGTTTTTGAAGCGACTGCAACATTTGATGAAGCATGATGTAACTCAATTATAGTAGCAAGTGAATTTGAACAACTTTTTATGTGGAACGGCACAGGTATATCTAAATATTTAGGTACTGGATTTCAGCGGTATTTGAGGAGGTTTTAAATTTTATTTCAATCTATTTCTTAAAAAAGATAAAAATCTAAAAGCTAGAAGAAAATACCCAAGGAAAGTCATTATTCAGTGACAATTCTATAATTTTGTCTTTGTAGCTACCGAATTCTTTCCTTTTTAATGTGTCTTTTAAAGAACAAAATATTCCTTGAAGTTTGAAATTCAGTACGAACTGTACTGAATTTTTCGGTCAAGTCTTTGCTTTGACAGTTGTCCCACACAAGTTGTGATCATCATTCCATGATGTGATGCTGTGTTGTGCATTTGATGTTGTCTGTTGGGTAATAATTGACTTTTTTTTCCCCCCTATCATAGTAGTAACCTTTTTTGGTATTCAATGGCAAAAATGGCCCCTGGAAGCTTTCTGGTGCACATGCAAGAGCAAAGTCTCAGGGAAAGCATTGCTCAGAGCATTGCATTCTGTGATTTGCAGTCTCAGAACGTGCACTGACTTGAACATACCTCTGCATCACATGGGGAAGTGCCATAACTCTGGAGGGAAGAAATGGAAGCTTAATGTCAAATGAAAAAAATGTGTTAAAGCTTTTAAGAGCAAAGTTAAAGACAAAGATGAAGGAAGGAATGTGTTCAGAATAAATGAATTCATTTTTAATTATAGCACTTTGCTTTATATCAGCTGAGATTATAAGGTGAAGTAATGATAGAAAGAAAGAGTGCCTTCATAGCCTTCAATGGATGCCTGTAATGCAAAGAATTCTGCTCTTACATCCATTCCACTTTTAGACATTTTGCCCCTTATGCTGATTTCTTTCATTCTGATCAGCCAAATACAGACATCTGTCCCTCAGTACCTCTAGCCAGGGAGCTGATCTTAACTGCACTCTCTGTTTCCATTGAGTTCAGCATGTTCTGATTTTTCTCCCGTTTTCCTGCTGTCATTCTCCCTCTTTCTGTTTTGATAATAAAGCCAGTTTAAGGCAGCCTCTGTCAGCGGTATCCAATTGTGATACCCAGGAAAATTCAGTTCTTTTCTAGTCTAGGCAGTGAAAATGCAGTTCTGCTCTCTGCATCCTTGTTAAATTAACCTTTGCTGTGAGGATTCTGACTAATCAATAACAGTGAAGTTACGGGCAGTGCAAAA
Source organism: Chamaea fasciata (assembly GCF_029207755.1). NCBI lineage: Eukaryota > Metazoa > Chordata > Aves > Passeriformes > Sylviidae > Chamaea > Chamaea fasciata. The sequence continues at coordinate 75,035 of NW_027094419.1, forward strand.
GAATCAGAAAACTATTTTCTGAATTTTGGTAGGAGAGAAATTTCCACCCCCCCTTGGAATCTAACCATTCAAAACATCCCCCAGATTTTAGGACAGAAGGAATTTTCTTCTAATGAGGGGGAAAAAATTGAAGATTTGGGGAGGAAAAGCCATGAATATAATGAGAAGGAAAAAAAAAGTGGAGAGATTTTAGGTCCCAACAAACCATGAACATGTTGCAGTCACTGTGGCAGTGCAGGAGTTCTGCTAATTTCTAATAGTGAAGAAGTTAGCCAACAGAGATTGCATCTGGTTAGAGATTTCAAGACTAAACAAGTGCCAGGTGTCATGGGCCCTTACTGTCAAATCCATTTTAGCCTTCAAACTCAAGAGCTTAGTCATGGTGTGTATTTTCTTTGATCCAGATACTGTCAAAAAATGAGAAAATACAATTTTGTTGCTAGTGTTTAGTGTTTTTCAGCAAATGTTTTCTATGTAAATGTGCACGTTTATTACCTGAATGTATTTTAATTTGATTCATTATTTATAAATTAGCTCACGTATCATTGGCCTGCAGAAATTGTTGTAGATCTGTATCAAGACGTTAGTAGAGGTGAGCTAGTGGCAAAGTGTTCTGGGTGACACATCCATACCTTTGAATGGAGGAAAAACCAAAGGAGGCATTTTATTCTCCCATCCAGTATTTTGTGCTTTCAGTTGTAACTTGTGCAAGACAAGGCTCTGCAGTCCAGCAGCTGCACTAATCAGATTCAGCTGAAAATTAATTAGTGTCCTAGGAATACTGTCTCTTTTATTCTAGAAATTGGAAAAGAGAGTGAAGTTCTTGAGAGAAGGTGTTTCTGGAAATGACAGTGGAAGTCTGTATAAATACATCTAATATTCTAGGTTTTGTACTTGCACCTCTTTCTATATGTTTCTAACAGTTAATCAGGACAGACATAATCTGGAAGATAAATAGGAAAGTGAATTCCTGTCTTTTTGCACCTATCCTGGTGTAAGACAGTTGTGTGACAATGGGGTTATTTCTTACAGGAGGCCTAGGCCTACAGCCTACCTATTGTGTCTAGCAATGTTAGCAATGCTCTGTTATGTTTATATTATGTCTAGGAATTAGTTAACTTTCTAAAAGGCAATGCTACTGAACTTTGAACTGGACTTGAGGGCTTTTCTGTCAACCAATAGAGTCTCTTCTTTGCTTAAGGCACTTAAGGCATATTTTGACTTTGTCTACAGCTAAAGCCAATCAAGAGCCTGAGTTTAAGAGCAGGGAAGGGCTGTGCACTTTCCTTAGGATTTAGCTGCTTTCTCTTGTCTCTTTCTCAATTTGTCCTAAGCTGGGGCAGCCGAAACTTTTGGCAAGGGGAAGATGCAGTAAAAGGCTTTAGGCTGTGCCTTTATGTTGTATCTGTGTACAGGAAGATGGAAAAGGTAATGGTTAGAGTGAATTAGCTGCTGTTTTGAGCTACTGTAGCTGGGCTTTCAGAAGCCTGCTTCTGGTTAAATGTTTGCAAGGCTAGTCCTGGAGATTCTTTCTGGATGAAGGCTGCTGTGGACTCTTCATTTGGGAGTAAGTCAAATCTTTGAAACCAAAACTAAAAACTCCTATAAAACAGGTATTTCTATTGCCAGGCAAGTTTTTAATCCTTGTTTCTTTTTGTTGTTATTGCTGTTTGTTTGGTTTTCTTTAGTCGGTTCTTCAAATCTTGGAATTCTCAGGTGCATAAACTCAGGATTATTGTTTTAAGATCTGTCCCCATTTAGAAGCAGTGCCTTTTTTAGGTGTGGTCAACTTGTGCATCTTGCTTGGTCTAGTTTTCAACGGGTAATAATTTACTCTTTCTCCATTTTTCTTTCCTACTTACCCAGGCACTGCATGATGCTTCAAATGAGTTTGGTATTTCTACTGGTGGCTTCTTTAGAATTGACTGTGAGTTTTTTGTCTGAGGTTTTTAGAATGACCCTAGGAGCTCTAACAGCAGCTTCCTTCCTTGCAAAGAAGACTCATTTCACAGCAGTAATCTCTGAATATCTTGTTGGGGAGACCTTACTTTCCTTGGTACTAGGTAAGGGGTAGGAAAAACTCTTCTCCTCTGCAGCAATCCACAGTTTTTGATGACTTCCAACTGACTCAATTAGCTCAGAACTGGAATTTCTTCCAAAAGTGAATTGAACAACAGGGCTGTTAATTTATGGTACTGCCGCTCTGCCTAATAGTGACTTGCCTAAAAAAGTCTCCCATAGTAGTTTAATCCTGTTTAGTGAAAAACAGACAGTTTTTTGCCGTGTTCTTATTACCTTCTTTGGGTGGTTTGGAGTCTTAGAAGCTTATCGAGCATCTCCCTTAAATTTTCCACTTAAATCTAATAAAAAAACCCAAAACCCAAACAATTGCTCTCCAGCTGTTGACTTGACACTGCAGGAATGTTTTGGGATTGGATCACAGTGGAGACTTCAGGACATACATTATGAAATCAAACACTGCATTTTTCTGTGTAGGTTCTTTTCTCCTTTATATCGCAACCAGAGAAGCTCCTGCAGCAGCGCAAGTGCATCTCCTAGCCCGGGAAGCGAGAAATCTCTTTTTCGTCAGATCTAGTGCTCTTGCTGGCTCTTTCTTGTGGCTTGGCGCGGCAGCCGCGTGTGCTGTCTGTGCTCTGCAGAAGCAGAGAAGCTACCACAGCAGCACAAGTGTGTCTCCTAGCCCGGGAAATGAGAAATCACTTTGGAAGAAAGCAATCCTCTGCTTCCGTGTTTCTGGGTGCTGACTGGTGGGGCGAGCCGTGTGATGTCGCATGAGGGCGTGCGGTGTTCGCTGGCGGGAAGGACGTCATGGAGAGGGGCGCTCCTCTACTCCTCTAGTGCGGTGCTTCCCTCATGAAGGAGAAAGGGCCGTGGGTGTCCTCACAGGCGACTCGAACTGAACGTGCCCGTCAGGTTCTGGGCGTGCAGGTTGCGTTTGTTGCAGAACCCCCCACAGTCTGAGCTTTTGAACTCTAGGAAAAATGGGCGGGTTTAATAGGCTTATGAGTATTAACTTCTTTGTCCAGGGGTTGCCTAAAGCTGGTTCCTGTGCTGCTGAAGTCTCAGTTAAATGGTCAAATCACTGTGCAAAGATTTTGAAAACAATATGAAGAGTATCAGGAAGAGTGAGGTAATGGTCCAAAAATGGAGAAAGTATGTCTGAGAGCATATCTGTGACAGTGACCAGGTTGAAGTTTGGGTTTGTTCTTATTTTTAGTTTTGGCTTAAAAAATTAAGGGGAACTGAATGCATTGTGTACTTGCTTTTACTATGTATTGATAGAAGATGGAAATACAGGTTAAAAATGGAACTGTACTTTAGGAAGGCTGAAAACTTTGACCTAAATTGGACTCTAAATTTGAGATAAATTTGTAATGAAGTTGAATAACGTAATATTTATAGTAGAGATGCAGTAAATGGTTTCCAGGTAAATGTGGATATTATTTAGGGAAATGGTAAAATATTTATATGCAAGTTGTTTGGATTGAAATTGGAAATAAATGGTTTATGAAGTAGATCAGATCTTTGGAGGAAATGTAGATGATTCTCTTAGCTAAATCAGAGAGGGTTGGCAGCAGAATGAAATGGATGGGATTTTGGTTGAATTTTTATCACTGGTAGCAATGGTAGCCTGTGTCGTGGTACTGCTAATAGGGGTAATCATATTCTTGGGTTCTGCATCTGTTTCCCAGGAGACAGCAGTGGTGGGAATGTTTGGGTGCCAGGCTGTTGCTGTGGTCATAATGGGCTGCTGTCCATGGAGTGTTGGGGGCGCCAGGCGGTTGCTGTGGCCCCAGTGGGCTCCTGGTGTGTTTGGGGTCAGTGTGCAGTGCTGGGCACGGCCCTGGGCAGAGCAGCCTCGTGCCTGAGGGCAGGGGGAGGCCTCAGGAGGCTCTGGAGGATCAGCTGCGCCAGGGAAGCCCTTCTGCCACCAGGAAAGCCCTTCTGTCACCAGGCCTGTGATGGTGGGTGAGTTACTCGTACCCTGTGACCCAACCAGAATGCAAAATTTTAACTTGCAGTCAGGCCTTAAAACAAGGTTTTTTTTCTTTCTAGATGTTGCTGAAACATTGTACAAATGCAGTAAGCCATGTCTGTGTTAGAATATCCTCCTTTCCTCATTGTTTGACCCACGTTATTTTTAGTGCAATAGCATTGTATCTGTCAAAAAGAGTGTTCTAGAAATAAGTTGCTGTCATAGTGCAATGCAGTTTCTAAATGACATAGCAGGTATTTGAGACATGTTCTGGTACTAATGACAGCTTTTTTCCTGAAATGATTTCTTTAGGGTTCTTGTAGGTAGAAATAAGTGTTCTTTCAGCTTTAATGAAATGTTCTCGGAAGATGGTGTTGGGCCTAGACAGGCTTGACTTGTGTCATGAGGTCATTCAGGGCTCGGATGCACTGCAAGTGATTGCATTTGTCATTTTCCTCTTAATTTCTGAGCCACAGAACAGACTCATTTAAAGAGTTTTAAGCAACAATTGTTTAAGAGACTTACAGATTTATTTTGCATTATGGCTGTGATTGTGTGCAATGATCTGGTTCTGTTCCTTAACCCCCAGGGGAAATGTGAATCATTCTGGGCTGAATCCATAATTTGTAATTAACTTTCAGTTGTGAGAAAGATAACATTTACGCTAGAGATGCAGTAAATGGTTTTCCAGGTAGTTGTGGACCTTACAATGAAAGTGCAAGTTACTTATCTGCAAGATATTTGGATTCCAGATAGGAGCAAGTCTTAGTAACGTGCAGTAGAAAGGTCATGGTAATGGATATTTATTTTCTAGCCCAAAGCTCGCATCATCTCTTGTGAGCCTGGCAGCCAGACTGTGTTGTGTAGGTTATCAGGCTTCTGAAGTGATATCCCATTTGATAACTGCAGGGAGGAACTCTGATTTATTATCAGTGTAGTTTCTCAGTGTCTTCATTACAAGAATCTGTGTCTCTGGTTCTGTTTTTGCAGTTGTTCTGATCATAGCAAGAAACTAGTCATAAGTTGTGCCTCCTTTAGCTCTGAGCTGTCACAAATCTTAATTCTAGCCATGTGGAATTGTTGTGGCAATTGTCTCTAGTTACTATTGTTCAGCTAAAGTTACTGGCATTTGGCTTTTTTGCTGCCTTAACCTGCTTTTCTTCTAGCAATGCTTTGCAATTAAATAATGATTCTTTTCTCCCCTTCCCTGTACACTCTGCCCTCTGCATAAATACTGAGTTGGAAAAAATGTGTCATATTTTACTGTGACTTTGCATGGTACAGGTGACTCTCTTAAAAGACTTGCTTCTCTGTAGTGCAGCAGGTAATGTTTTGTACTGCATATGTAAGGTGAAAGGGTTCAAAATTTTCTTTTGGCCAACTTTGTGGATGATTTCTGCCAGTAAATCGTGCGGAGAAGGATTTTGTTGTGTATGCAAGTTCCAAGCTTTATTGTCCTGAAAAAAATGGTGATTCTACCTGTATTAGAGTTCAGGCTGGCTTAGTCCATGATTTCTTAAAATATTCACATCAGTCCTGTATTTTTACTGTATTAGAAATGAGTGTCTGTGTAGTGGGCTGAAAACATTTGTTTAACTTTACTTTAGAATCCCTCAGATCTTTGGTGTGGTTCCTTGAAGTTTGATCATGTTTTTTGTAACAGCAATTTTGTAACCTGGTGTAATTACCAACAGAAAAGCTGGCAGAGTTAAGCTTGGTTTTAGTCTACTTGTTGGTAGAGGGGACTCGATTTCCTCCATCTTCCAGTATGCTTTGTATCTACCATAAAAAACAGGGCGCTGTAGGTCAGGGTGAACAGGACTCCTGAAATAGCAGCAAACAAACACCTTTTCTGTAGGCGGGAGGGAAGCTGCATGCTAGTGCAAGATGACCCTGCAGTTACTGGGTACTTTGTGCTGTCAATAAACGAATTCTAGTGACAGGAGATTGTGTAAATCCAGTTTTCATAGGCATATGGCTGCACTTGAAGTGTCTCTTGAAGTACTGTGTGGAGTCTTCATGTAGGGAAATTTCCTTTCTCCTAATGTATTTTTTATTTCTTTTAACACTAAAAGAAGGTTTTCACATGTGTTTTAAAGCATTTGTCAGAATGGATTTATTTGAGAGTGTGAATTAGAGAAGCCAGTTCCCCAGTAACCTCCTTCATAAGGAAGCTGCAATCTGTCTCTCTATTCACTTAGAGAGAATTCATAAGAAATTCATTTTTCAGCAATAAGCTTTTTAACTGACTTTTCTTTCTTCTCGGTATTATATTAGAACAATAAAACAAGATCACTTAACATTCGGTCCTATTCAGATAGTAGTAAAGTGCAATGGGCATATCAGTGGTGGCATCAAATTTATTCCAAAGGAGAGACTGTTTTAGATAGTTTTATGTAATATGAGATTGAGGAAATAATAAAACACGGGTACTTCTATTAAAATTTTCTCTGAAGATGCTCCAAAAGTATGAAGAGCCATCCCTCTGTCCCTTAACATAGGAAAAGAAAGGAAAGTTGGTAGAGGAGCTTCCAGAGAGTAATGGAGAGATTGAGAGCAAGTTGGCAGTGAGTGAAATGGATAGGTTTTGGCTGACTCTTCACTTTTGCTGCCAGGGATTTTCTTTAATTTCAGGATGAACCGTGGACAATTCACACTGACAGCTCAAAAGACTGTTGCTGCAGGAGAATGACTGAGCATTCTTGGAAAAATTCTGATCTTAAAAACCAGAATTTGCAATAATATCTAAACTTAAAACATTTTATCTTCCTTTTTGATTCAGTTTGTATTAATTGTTGTCATAAATCCTAGTGTACTCACCAGAGACTATTTGAATGTGTTATCTGGAAAATCCCTCATACCTTCCTGAACAGGCCAACTGTAGAGCCAATGTCTCCTGCTTTTGGTGGCATTTAGGGAATCTAAAAGAAGTTCTGACCAAGGCCAGGGGGAAATGGTGATTTCTCGAAAATATAAACCAAAGGGGTTTTCATGCCAAGCCTTGTATGCTTCTCTTGGAGCAGAATGACAGTCAGCCTCCTCCTTTAAACCAACAGAAAGCAATATTCATGTTAAGCAGTGTATTTTTATTTTTCATGAGTTGCAGTTAATGACAGTAATGTGTTATTATCAGAGTGATAATAATACAAATTACCTTTAAAAGAAATCTTGTCATTAGTGTTATGCTGCAGAGTTGAGCAGGTTATGCTAAATATTTGTTTGCTTAGATGCAGGATAGAGTGATGCTGGACTCTTATAAAAATACTTGTAGATATTTATAACAAACACTTTCAGTTGCTCAGTTCCATCAAATGTCTAATTTTCTACTGCAGCTGGAAATTTCTTCTGTAATTCCAGCATGTTCAGTGCAGCTATTCACATGAAATTTCATGTATGGAGTACTGTTGTGAAGAGCATGTCATTAAAAAAGCTGTGGTCTGATACCTCTTGATGAAAGCAGTGCAGAGCTGGTGGGGGGCTTCTCTGTGGGGTTGTTTGGGAATTTTCTTTGGTTCCTGGCTGTCTTTCTGCTGCATGATTGTACAGTCAGGAATTCTGTTCAGAATGACAGGGAAACTCAGAGGTGTGTGTTGTTCATCACTCAGTAGCATCATCATCTCCTGTGGACTCTTGGACAACATCAAACGTTGTCATCCTCTCTCTGAAACCACTGTGGTCATCATGAGCTGTAGAATTCAACTTCATGAACCTTAGGAATCTGAAATTTGGCATCCTCCTTTGTTTACTTAGATTTCATTCTGGTCATGGAATATCCTGCAAAGCCCATATAATTTAGGGAGAGTTGTTTCAAAAGATATTTTTTTTCTTCTCTGTCATGTATTTTATCTAAGGAAAGAATGCCTCTCTCAGCTGGGTCATTTAGAAGTCACATTAAATATTCTTATGTAAGAGGGAGAAATTAAGTATTTTCAGTCTGTTCTGTCAGCATGTTATTCCATTCCATTACTGAAAGGAAAATGCTTCATAGTTCACTAACCTGTCTGGATGCCGCTGTGGGAAATTAACCTTGTAAATCAGCGAGCATTCTCTGGAGCCACCTGATTCCTGGATTCTCTCAGTTTCTTGTTACAAATTGCACAGCATGAGATCACCTGTAGGAAAAATTGTGTAGGGAAGGTGGTCCTGCAACAGCAGCAGTGTTTGTTTGTTGTGCACCTTGGGCAGGAGCTGTATGTGTGCCCAGCTCTGCCCTCCACACCCTGCTCGAGCGGGTCACACACCCACTGTGTGAATCCAACAAATAAATGCCACTGTATCTTCCTCATATAGGACAGTGAAGCCTGTGGAGATCATGCTGGTTTCTTAGAGGGGTTATAATCAGCTTTTGATGAAAAGAGAAAAAACAGTGCCTATTTTGAGCCATTGCTTTTAGTTTTGTTTGTGTTGTCTTGCGTGCTGGGCATTAAACTGTCTGCTTCAGAGAGTCGTTTTTTCATTTGTTGTTGCTGTGCTTGTTCTGCTTATGTGAATTCTTGATGGATGTTATTTAAATTCGGGTTTGAAAAATGAAAAATACTGAGGAATCTTTTGAAAGATTTATATTAACTTACAGCGATGTGCAAGTGAAAGATTGCATTTCTCAGCAGAAATACTTTGTGCCTAGGCATGAATGTTTGCATGCCTGCTTTGCAAGGTTTGGTATGCATGAAATAATTTGAAATGGATGTAGTTATTTTATTCCCATATGACTCTTAGGAAAAATTTTTGCTCTTTTCTGTTATCCATTTGCAATATAAAGCTTGGTTTCTTAGGTTTTCTTAGTAAGGATAAATGAAGAATTAACAAGGGCTCATTATCTTAGGAAATATGTGATTGTTCTTGCTGTGTTTGAGTCTTGCTAATAAACATGAGATGGAGGTACTCGTAAGCCACAGAGTGAAAATTCCAGAATAATTGTGGACTTGCAGGTCCCCCTTGCTCAGTCAGTTAGGTGAGGTGTGTATGCTCCTGGCTGTAAGCATAGTACTGTTGCTTAAATTAGTAAGCTCATTCAAATGTTAAATGCCTTGATCAGTTTGAACTGAAGCATTTGTTAGGAGGAACATCAGCTCAGAGGAAAAACTCCCATAATTTTTCCTGTTTGGGGGGTGGGAAGTTGCTTAATCCATTTCATAATACAGTGTGCACTGCAAAATAAGGCAACAGCTGTACTGTGCTTACCTCTGCATAATCTAAAATTTATAAGGAAATAGTTTTATTTCTATATTAACTTGCAGGCATACTGAGTAACGTAACAAAATCTGTTGCATTTATCAGTCTAACCAGAAAGTATTAAGACTGTCATACTGATGTATAGTGCCTAATCAAAGGAAGAACACCCAGTTTCAGATTAAGATCATTAACACTTCGATGTTTTGTGCGACAATAAATCTTCAATGCATCCGAAGTTCTTTGATATTCCAGTGCAACAATAATCCCCTAGTGGTTTTACTAGGATAATTTTATTATTCCTTTCTTCTCAAAGATGATTTGAAAAGCAAATTATAATTATTATATAATTCGGCATTACAATTAAAACAAAACTTCTGAAATATAACAACATTTTGATGTTGTAAATTGTTTCACATTAAGATCAAAATAAGAAGAAAGTCAAAACAGTATCTAAGGGCTTGGGCCTTCTTATTTTAATGAATAATTTCCAAGCCCTAGGTTGCAGATACACTTCATATTTTTTCATATAAGCATGCATGAACTTTTCTGTTGTTACATCTTTGTACTCAAAACCTTTAACTTGGCACAAAGTGTACTAGCTTTTGATGTTTCTCTTTAAGGACACACTGCATCCTTGGTGTTTAGGATTTGCCGTTCTAATTTCAACCCTAACATCAGAAATTCTGTGCAATGTAGGGTAACTTGGGCCCAGCAAAAATAGGACTATTGTGCAAAGATGTAAAAATGCCACTCTGCCCCTCCTTTAAAAACAAACGTTATCAAGAGGTTTCTCTGCTTGGCCATACTCCTTACCATATTCTGACTGAGTCAGAAATCCTGTGAGGACTATTCAGGGAAGTCACTGAGATGAGATGCTCCTGACAGCTTATGGTTTGCTGGATTGCAAAACACATCCCGAGGTGAAATATTCACTTCACAGCAACCATCTCTCATTACTTGCATTGGTGAAACGCTCAGTTCAAGTTTGCAGAGACTGTTTTCCTAGTTAAAATCATTTTGCTGTGAGTCAAGACCAAAAAAATTACTATAGTTCCTGATTTAGAGCAACTTAAGATATTCTTAAATAGTTTTTCAAGTTCTTTCTCCTTTTATTTCCCAAGGAAATTTGATTTCTAGAAGAATGTGATACGGTTTCCCTACAAAGCAAATTTCTAAGCCATGAATTTGAATTTAGAAAAAATCTGAAGCTATGAATTTTGTACTAGAAACAATGTTGTATATATATCCTGTACACATCTATAATCTTTGCACCATTTTCATAAGAGTATATGTAGCTTATTCAAGTAAAATACTGAGGAGTGAAAGAAAAATGCTTAAAGAGTTGGTGTATTTTGAGCTGAGTGGATGTGCAGTAGCATCTTTACAGAGGAAAGATCTTCCCAAGTTGCCTTACCTTCAACCTATCCTTGTTTCTTTGCAAGTTTGATTTTAGGTCAGACAGATGTTTTATGAAATTACTCTTTGGCTGGTGAAGTCAGCACGACTCTGAAGCAGCTGAGGGGGGAAGTGCTAATTTTGGCTTCTTGTGCAGAGCTGAAGGTTGTGCAGGGGGTGTTCTCAACGTGGTGCTGTTGTAGTCAGCTTCTGTGAATCTACAAGTCCCTTGGCACCACACATTAGAGTGTTTTTACTCATATATCAATGTACAGATGGTCAAGTCGTGGGGAGGTGTTACAGAGGGAATTAAAAGAAGGCTTTTTATTAGCCCACATGTAATTTTTTTTTCTTCACATTAAAGCTATTAATGTGCTGTATCATAATACCAGTGAAACCTTTATAGACTGTTTGGTACTTGCTCTTTTCTTCCCTGAAATCTCTTAAAGAATTTTTACTATAAAAGAATCAAAATTAGCAGTAAGTGTGTCCTTTGCTATGTCTCAGGCTACTCCAAGGTGCACAGATGTTGATGAAGCAGCTGGTAAAACAGGATGCAATCTTCAGAGGTCACATTCACTTTTGGAAGTTTTGAGTTGATCTTTCTTGTCTTGTGACTCTGTCTTGCTTGCCAAAATCAAACTGAAGGTGCAGTGCAGATTTAAATGGAAAGAGAACATGCCTTTAAAATGAGTTAATGGTAAAAGCTGACACTTAATGTCCCAACCCCCGTGTTAATGACACTTTCTAGTAAAGGCTAGAAAGCCTTGATGATGGACTGCTTAAACAGCTATGTGCAGAGCAAAATATTGTGTGCTGTGCACTTGAAGAGGGATCAAAAACCTGCATTTTTTAATGCAGTTCAGGTTGCCATTTTTCCTCTGAGAGAATGGACCCGTTCTCCTGAAGGATTAGCCCAGGTTTAAGGCTTTGAGCTCTGTGTTTCTGTGCTCAGGTAGCCATTCTCCCAGCACTGTGGTTCTCATTGCGAAGTTGATCTAGATGACATCAGGTTTTGATTTTTGGTGGGGGAAGAAATAGCAAGGGAAGAGCAAAAGGAACAACTTGATTTTGATGCTAAGACCAGAGAGACTGTAAAGATGGGAGTGAGGAAAGCAAACACGCTTTTCTTTCTTTGCTGTTGGTTACAGAAAAAAGCTGTCTTGATTTTGGGGGTTTTTTTGTTTGTTTGGTTGGGTTTTTTGGTTTTTGGTTTTGGTCTTTATTTTGTTTGGTTTTGTTTTTTTCTCCTGGCTTTCAGTTAATGACTTAGGTAAACCTCAGTCTCAATGTCGTGCCTAGCTAAAATACTTGGAATAACTGTGGGATAACCAGATCTAAAACATGTCTTAAGAGAGCAATGGAAGGCATTAGGAAATAAATAATCTAGAAGTGGGAATGAAAAATGTTAATTCTGGGATGCTGGGGTAATGACAGCAGGCAAGTTATAAAATGAACTGAAAAATCTTTTGTATTTTAGACTTGTTTCATTGAGTACTTGGAATTTGATCACTGGCTGAAGAATGCACTGGTTTCTCTTTTGGGTAGATGATTTGCAGTATAAGACCATGTGTGATGAATGATGGTCAGAGGTGGAGGGAGGACTAGGTCAAAGGATAATCAATGACAGGAATGAAGAAAAGGACAAAACCAACAAGCATAACTATTGAAAGGATATGATGCTATAAGCTTGGATCTAAGGCATTACTTTGCTAAGTTCTATTAATATTTATTTTGTTAAGCACACAATAAACACCATTTGTAGGAACCATTCTCATTATGGTAAAGGATCTATTTTTCATTCCTTAATAAGATTAGTTCTGTTTCCTCTCCTTTTCTCTATTGCTGTGCTTTGATTCTGGCGTTTTTGCACTTGAAACGACTTCAGTTAAAGGGCAACGAAGGATTTTTTAACCTTTCTAAAGATCATGACAGTGTCCCACAATTAATTTTAGTAACTAATAATAATATTGCATGTATCCAGTGGAAATGAAAAGGTTGCATTGTGATTTTTGTGTAGCATGAGGTGATGTTGAAAACAGCAGTTGGAATACAGTTTGCAAAAGCAAAACTGTATCTTAGAACTGTCAAACAATATAGAATTCCTTAAATATCTTTATCCTGTATAAAGTTAAGGTGTGGTATTCAGTGAAGTTAGTGGAAATTGGAGGGATTTGCTACTGTACAATCTCGTGCCTATTGCAATTAGAAGAATAATGAGATTTTAGTAAATCAAAACGTAGTTTTCATTCAGTTTGGACTTGGATATGTAAATTACTCATGTTGAAAAAAAAATGGATTAGAGATTGTAAATGTTTAGAAGCTGAAGTATATTCCCTGCTTTGGCTATAAATAAGGAATATCATACACAAAATGAATTATTCTGAACGCCCGTTGGAGGCCTTCGGAGTTAACCTTACAGGGCTCATGGTATCAAAACTGGGAGGAACTATCCTGTATCTTTTCTCTTAATTATTGTTCGTTAGAACTTTTATTATTATGGATTACTCAAATAATCCACAGGAATAATAGAATAGGCATGATGATAGGATGATATGGCAGTATTTTTTTTTGATAATTATTCTATTATGCTCCATGACTTGAGAAAGGAAAATATTTAAATTATCAATCATATTCTTGAACTAAATCTTGATATCAGTACGGAAGGCTACACATGATTTCAAATGTATGACCTTTGACTGTATGTTTAAAATACGTTAATTATAAGTACATAAAAATATTCCAAAGACAATAACCATGGTAATTGTAGTTAATGAATTCAGTCTTTTGGAGTGGATAAATTAAGCAAGCAGAGAAAAACTAATGAGGAAGCATTCACAGAATGCAGAAATTGTGCCTAATGCGATGTAAACAATTATAGGCCCTATCCTTTATCTACTTTATAATGTTAAATAAGGCAAAAAGTTAAACCCAAGCATGTTAATAGAGCACAAAATTCATCTAATTAAATATTCTGAAGATAAATTATAAGGTGGGTTCAGTGGCACTCAAACTGGCACCAAGCAAACTAATAACAAGGCCAAAACCTCTGGGGAGAGTAGTGAAAGGTCCCAAGGTTTTTTGTGGAGAGTTACAATGAAAAGTGTGTTTACAAACTTAAGTCTCATGTTGGCAGCTGCTCTAATTCTCTAGACTCCATCCATTTCCCCAGTGCAGTGTTTTGGTGGACACATGGTTATCATCTAAATAATCTTGGACTTCCTCCTAATTGTTCTGACTTTTTTTTCTGTGTGAGAGAGACAATTCTGGGCCAGGCATTGTTCCCCTTGCTCTGGTTTTCATGGCTCTGCTCTAGTACTTTTATGTGGTGTCCACTATACTCAGAAGATCAGGGAAATGTCTTCTTTTTGGCAGTATTTCCTAAATTGAATGTCTATCATATATTGGTCAGGCAGACCTGGAATTTTTAAGACAGGATAACCCACTTGGTTTGCCTAGTAGCTTGGAAGATAATAAACGTGATGAACAAATCTCCAGTAACTCTAAATGGAGTTACCTGGATATACTAACTCTAAATGGAGTTACCTGGATATACTGAGATGAGAACAAGTCCGAGGAGTTCAAGAAGAGACTGTAAGAAAAGCTCTTGAATGTTGACCTCTTAGATGTTGATGTGAAATGAGGAGACAGGGGAAGGAGGCAGCTCTTAGGAACAGAATTATTCCTTTTTTCCTCTATATGCCTGTTTAAGTACTGCCTTCCCTTAGGGGGATAACTCAAGCAAACACCTGTTGGATGCCATTGTGTTTTCATGGATGATTTAAGGATCGCTGCCCATTTCTAGTGATCCTGTTTGGAAGTGATTTAAAATGTGCAGTAGTGTAGGCGGAAAGTCAAGCTAGAGCTGCTATGACAGTGCTTCCATCATCTGTCAGCATCCTGAGTGTTGTGAGCTAAACCTGAAATTTGATTTGAACTACCTGATATCTGCCAAGGGGCAGGATATCATTGCTAGAGAGAAATCCTCTCATCTTCCGTGACTACATCCCCAGTCAGATGTAAGAACAGTTTGGTATCCAGAGGTGAATGGCACTGGACCTTTACAAGGCACAGAAATCATCCATATCCCCATCCTTTTAAGGAAAAGGATTCTGAGCAGAGGGCCCTTTGACTCTGCAGCAGAAACTGTTTGGAAAAACTTGCTTTAATAATAAGATTCTGACTGAAGACTTTTGCAGAGGATGTTTTGTTTATGGAAATGGTCAAGTGGTTGTTCTGGTATTTGGACAGCAGGTTACAAAAAGAGGAAAACTAATGAAAAGTTCAGAAGCCAAAGCTGGAGAGAGGTTCAGAGTAACCCAAAATTGCCATCCAAGATTCTGGGGAGGAGGGTTGTAATCTTTCTGAAATATTACTGTGCATGTACTCCTTAACTAATACATTGGGTGTGTTAGACCAAACCAGACAATTAATTTTTAACACAGAAGGACTTTGAGGACAACTCTGACACCCAGAAGAAAGAAAAGGCTTTATGGAAAGTTTCCATCTTCGAATCACTGCTAAAGTAGAAGTGCTGTTTTGTTAGTGGAAAATATCAGTGAAATTTAAAATAATGGTGTATTCCTGAGAGGTGTCACTACAGTAAATCCCCTTTGTGGAATAGTTAAGTCACAATTGAAATTTGGTGCTGTGCAGTAGTCCATTGTTCTGGTACTTAAACTCTTTAGGGAACAGCCCCCATGAGGGGTAATGATTTGCTGGTGGCCAAGAAATGTATTTTCTGTATGATCCAGGTGGAGAAGTAAAGGAAGAAATGCTGTGAAATAGACACATTTTTTGTACACCTGAAAAGAGACTTGTATGTGATATGCAGGCAGATATCAGCTTTAAATTAGATGTAGTCAATGTTAAAGGTATTAACATACAGATCTTTATCAGCAGAGGTGTTTACAGGCTTCTTCTATTTTCCTGTCCATTTGCTTCAGTGTAGCAGTGTGAGATCAAAGCCCAAGGCTTTGCAGACTGGCTCCTCATTTGTGCCCCTGGGTGTGTGATCATTGTTTGATACAGGAAACAGGCAGACCTGAGAAATAGTGAGAATTCCAGCACAGGCGCTCCTGCTGCATGTGCTGATACATCCGTTGTATGGGATGGAGACTGCCCACTTGGTTTGAGGATTTGCTTCCAAGCACCTTATTTCTCTGAGATGGTGTTATTTTCTATGTATATGTGCCTCTATGGCTATAGCTGCAAAGAGTTTAGTCTGAATAGTATTCATAGGTTTGATTGTTTCCTGCTCTCTCTGACTTTGTGGTGCACAAGTCAACCTAAATGTCTCAATAATGAATTATTGCTGGGTAATTAATCAGCTTCCCCTGCTTTAGACAGTTGCCTCCTAGAACTTACCATAATTCACCTCCATCAGCCAAGACATACAGACATTAATTGCCTCATAATATTGTCAGGAAGATGTCAGGTAGTACTGACAGGGTGTGAGTGCATCTCATTGATCTAAGCAAAATTTGTTAGTGTTTTGCCCCTAATCTCATTCTACACATTTATCTTGCCAGTGCCATGAGCTGGACTGAGGACACATCATCAGGGTGCAGTCAGGAGCAGTCTGTCCAAATGAACAGTGATTTCAGATTTGCAATGGGAAGTGAGTAATTCCCCAGCAGGTAAGTCACAAAACCAGTTACTGACAGCTGGGATAGTGGAAATTCTCCTTGCAGTGGCCTTGTTTTAAGCACCAAGATGAAAATATAATGCATGCTTAGAAGGTGCAAACAATGTCTACTCTCATTTCATACAGTGAAATTTGCTCAGCTTCATCTTGGAGCACTGGAGATATTTTAGTATTTCAAAGTGTATCAAACTATTTGCCCAGTATTTGGAAAAGCTACTCAGATTTAATGGAAATGTTTCTATTTCAGACCCAAACCACTTTGATATTTGTTAATTTTATTAGTGTATTGAAGTTCATTGACACTGGAAAAAGTGATCCTGTTCCTTCAATTAATAATACCACAGTAATTGCCTTTTTATTAATCTTTATTTGGATGCCTCCCTGTCCCTATGGAACAATGGGTTTGAAGATGCAGTGAGGTAGAACACTGGAAGGAAAAAGCCAGGCTAAATATTCCTTGAAATAAATAGGCCTCTTTTCCTTGACTTCAAAGAAAAAAAAAACCTAATTAAATACATTTGAGGGGAAGAGGAAAAAAAATGAGAACCTTTGATTTGAACACACTTTGGAGCAGAGCATGGAGAGATAGGAGAATGATCTCTGTGAGATGAATAAGTTGCCTCTCCTGCTGCATTTGTTTTGGGGGTGGGTGACTCATTTCTTGAGGATTCTGTTTTTAAAAGTTGGATTTGACTTGGTTGATATTCCTTTCAGCATCTAGATTTTCTATTTGGGCATGTATTTTCCACGTTGACTTTAATGATCATAGTGTCAAAAAGTCAATATGCTGTTGTAGAAGTAAGAAGTTTTCCTGAGTACTTGATTCCAGGGAGGAGAAATAGAAGAAAATAAGTTAATACTGTTGCAGTTTGTCTATTTAAAAGCTCTATTTAATATATTTTTTACCGTGTTGATTGCTGAGTTTAATCAGAGTCCGAATAGATTTCAAACCTTCTCTCCAGTTTTAGGAAGCTTGGAGATGGCAATTTCAAGATTACCTTATCTTGTTGGCGTGGTTTCTTTCTAGGAAGGCTAAATGGTACATCAGAATCTACTTTGTTGTTCCAGAAGCATCAGTACTTCATGGTATTGTGGAAAAGTTCAAGTCATTACCGTGCCAACCCGTCACAGTTAATTTTTTGGCAAAATGAATCCATAACAACACATGGTTTCAATCGATTTCTTATGCAGATTCTGCAGTAGATGTGCAGATCTGTTGATTAGCTCAGCCTGTTGGAAGTGTGGGGTCTGCCCCATTTGTTGTCCTTGGGGACAATCATGGCTGGGTTATTTCTGTGGGCCTCTCAGCTCACAAGGAAATGCCCTTCAGCTCTTACCCTGACTCAGATCAGCATGAGGAACATCATGACATTATAGTTATTTTTTTTAAAATGTTTTTCATGTATTTGTCAACTTGTACTGGTGCTGCATAAATTCATTAGGAGTCTTTATGGAGTGCTGAGCACGGTTGTGGTAAATGAGTTTTGCAGGTGTGGATTGGTGGAATTGCAGTTTGCCCTGCAGTGTGTTTTAGTCTCCTTTGTGAGTGTTTCCCCACCCCTCACCAGGCTGTAATATGTATAAGTGCCTAAGTGAGCAGTTATTTACCTGTGGCAAGTCTGTTGTACCTAAACTCAGGAAACTGTACACCTCCTGGTCCTATTTACCTTGATCTTATTCCATAAAATATTCCTGCTGATAATCTGTGCAGCTCAGAGGCACTGAAAGATGATCTGCAAAAAGAGGGAATACTTGCTCTGAACTCTATGGAGGCCCTCAGGAGTCATTCTGATTGATGTCTAGGGATTTCACAAGGATTTGACATGCTTGATCTTGAGCTTGTAATTAATTGTCAGAGTTGCTATCAGCTTTAGAAATGGGTTTCTACTAACTGGCCAAAAAAAGCAATATTGGGCTTTGAAACTGTTGCCGTTTATGTGTGAAATCAATTGCACCAAGTGCATGTTGTTTTCATGAGTAACAAAAAGGATCCTGTTCTGTAATGTCATCGCATTTGTTAGAAAATGTTAGCACCTCTCATTTCACAAGGCTTTTTTTTTTTTTTTTTGTATACGGCAAGGATGCATTAAATTTAGTCATGTGCAGAAAGAAATCTGCAACTGGATACTCCTTGTAAAGGCTCTAGATATGTGTGATTTCTCTGTATTTTAACATTTATTTGAATACAATAGATGAAGCTGGTCAGATGATGAAAGGGCTCTTTGGCTATTGAAAGTCCTCTTGCCACCGCATCTCTCCTACTGTCAGTGTATGCCTGCTAGTTAATAATAGCTTGAAACTGGTATAGTTTCAAGCTATTTTTTCGCCATTTCCCTCTTGGTTGCAATAAAAAGAACAGGTTCTATTAGGGGAGCCTTTCTTCCTGCAAGTAAATCGATGTTTAGTGAAGAGAAAATGCATGGCAGTGGTGGAAACTTAGCAGAGCTTCCTGCTCCTGCTGCACTGCTCATCATCCCATTTATCCATGGGGAAGTAGGGCAGTGTCTCTCTTTAGGATATCATGACCTGACTCGGGGAGATTTACCTGGTGGTCCCACCCCAGAATGGTCCATAGGAAGCCTGGCAGGCTGCCAATTTCTTGCTTAGACCGAGGAATCTAAGGGGCTAAAACCAGGAGAATATGTTCTGCCTGTGTTACGTGATAGACATGAGCAATGTGTTATCACAGAGATGTGACATGGACCTTGTTAGGCCCAGCAGATGTTTTAGTCCTGGCTCTCCTACTCTGAATGTGAGAGCTGGAAACATGCTGGTAGTGTAGTGCACATCCTCAGAGGATGGAAGGTAATTTGACAGCTCACTTTAACCCTCTTCAATAATGTTGACTCTTCTGGCATCGATTTGTTGAGAATGTGGCTTCTCATGTGGAAAACTGAGACTTTTTGTAGTAAAAATAAGGATTTCTTTTCCTGATTTGGTTTTCTTTTTTTTCCTGGCTTAGGTTAGAAGAGAGAAATATTTGAATGTAGCATTAACGTGTTTAATTTCTAAGCTTTATTTGGAGACTTTGAAATAGTGAAAATACGTAAGCATTATTGAAGGAATAAAGTGTTCTTGTTTGATGCATTCGACTGTTCTTTTCTTTCTGAAAATCTGTGTTTTTAGAGATACCAGGCAGTACTTTTTCCTTTAGCAGTACCAGAGTCCTGCTGTCTGTCTCAAGAGAAGCCAAAAAAGGTCAGATAAGAACTGTTTAGATAAGATAGGTGGCATTTCTGTCAGTTCTCAATAGCCGGTGAATCAGATGAGGAGCTGCACAAAACTGAAAACAAACAAGTAATGTTGCTCTGTCCCTGTCCCCCAAGTCCAAAAAATCCTCTCAATGCCCTCAAGCTGCTGTCTTAGTGAAGGGAATCTTTTCTCTTGAGTGCAAATTTAGAAAATGTTTTGTTGTACTGGTTATGTTAATTAAAGCGATGTTTGTTTTACAAGACAGCGATTCAGAGGGCTGTCCTGCTCTGCATAATTACCTGTCACAGCAAAGAGAATATATTAAGATGGGAAACTGAGATTGGTGTAAAATTCTGTCTTATCTGCAAGGTATATCAGCAGTGTATTTCATAGAGCTTGATTGTATCCAAGATTTCAGGGGGCTCCTGGTGTCAGGTGAGAATCCTTCTTTATGGAAAGCACTTGCTCTTTTCCTATTGTTATTGGTGAGCTAAAAATACTATTTTTTGTTGCTTCTTGTAGCAAACCAAGTGCGAAATGTGAGCTGTAACAGCACTGCCTAAGCCTCTCTGGCAGCCTCATGCAGTAGCCTGCTTTTAATATTGGTTGGTAAGATGACAGCACTTTGCTGCCAGTCTGTGAGGTATCCATGTAACGTGGGTTATCTTTGCTCAGGTGCCTGGAGACTTGTTCTTACAAGAGATACAAACAATGCATTTGAGAATTGGGCACATCTGGGACATTTTATCTTGCTCTTGGAGAAAAAGATCAAATGCTCCACAGCCTGTTTCTCTTAAATAGCAGAAAATCCCAGCATGGATTGAAGATTTGACCCCCATTAAAATACATCAGATCTAACATAGCTGTGTGGTTTTAGCTGTGTACATAAATACATAACTGCAGATGAATATTTAAGCACTCCTAGTGTAAATAGAAATACGCAGATGCACATGCTAGGCATACTCATGCATGCCTACAGCTGCAGAGAAAATGTACAGCAGGCAAAGGACTTTCGGATACAATGAAATGAATGGCTTTATTAAGATCTTAGTTCCTCATTAAAAAATACTGAGAAGTAGAACTTGTATGAAAGACTAAAGCTGGGATTTCAAATTAATGTGTATGATAGTCAATATGAACTCAATTCTGAAATGTAAGAGTGTCTATGGAGATCTGTTGAACTGTGTTCATATATATCACTGTTTCTTCTTGTCCCAAGTTTTTTTTTTTTTAATTTGGGTTTGCCATTGTGCAGTTTTAGGAAGGTTAATATTTAGTGCAATTTAGAAGTCCTAAAGAAAGCAATTGTTTTAATACAAGACATTTCTCCCATTGTTTTAAGAGGAAAAAATGATCGTGTGTCAATGGTATGGACTCTTATTCTCCTGCTTCAGTATTCAATTATTTTGATTCTTCTAAATTTTCAGCATCATGTGCATATGAAATTGGCCTCTTAAGTGATAGATATTTTTTGAAGGTTTGCTCAATTGTGCTTTCAGATTTTTCATTCACCTTCTGTTGGCTTGGCTGGGTCTGCATACACAAGTGCATGAACTGAACTATCATTAGCAAGTGGTGGTTCAGTTTTTCCTCTTCTACTCTTTGTGGCCTCTAAGTTTTTCTTGTCTGCTGTCTTTGCAAACCAGTTTTTCTGCAGGGTCACTTTAAATCACTCGGTGTAACAAACCTGAGTATGACAAATGTGTGCATTAGGGAATGTGTCTTGCTTGTTGTGGCCATCAAAATAGGTTTCACATGGTAGAAATTTGATAGTATATCTACAGTTCTCAAATCTTGCTTTTGCCAGTGTCCTTGAGTTCAGTTTTTTAACAGTCACGATGAGCTACTGACTAGCTGGCATTGAAAAAATTTGACTTTATCCTCAGGGGCCACTGTAGGCTTTGTTCTGATAAATACTTGTCCAAACATCCCCATTATTTTTTCTTCAAGACAGAAAAATGTGACACAGGGTGCTGTGCCTGTTATCTCCCACCTAGACTTGTTTGGTTGTGTTTTTTTGGTTGTTTGGTTTTGTTTTTTTTCTTTGAGAGAAACTTCAACCTTTTTATTCATTGGCCTGGTAAATACTTTATCAATGTATTAAGGTCCTTTAATTAGTGTGGATTTTTTTTAAAGCTTAAAATAAAAATCAGGGAAATATTCTAGTTGTATGATTTACATGGTTGGTTCTACTCCAGAAGAAAGCTTAATTGTTGAAATATTTCTGAGTTCCTGTGTTCTGATTTCTTGAGTAGTCTGTGCTAAGTCTTGAGCAGAAACTTGCAGAAGAGCTGCAGGATTGAAGGAGAGCAGAAGTGCCACAAAGTAAAGTTCTCCTGGGAAATCTTATGGAGGTTAAGCAAGTGCAGCAGGATTTGAGCAATGCTGCTTAGTCCATTTGTTCATGTGTGGATGCCAGGGTGGAGGAGACTGGAACTGGGAGCCAAGATCGCTTAGAGGTGTGTCTGTGAGAGAAGCCAACTGCAATCTGCTGGTTTCTGGTGACTTTAGAGGTACCTGTCCAGTGTTAGTCCTGTCTCGTACTGAAGCAAACTATTGATCACCTGGCCAAAAATGTTGCGGCTTTAAAGAACTTCCCCAAACTTTAGGGAATAGTGAGACTGTCATTAAGAAAGAGATATAATTCCAAGCACTTTCTCTTGGTTTTAAATGCTGACTTCATGGGGTTTTTCCCTAAGAGTAGGAGAGCTTCATGTAAGTCTTGAAACTGCTGGTGGTTGATAGGCTTTTATTTATTTAATCAGGGCAGTGCATGTTACAGAACTGACAGCAAAGGGATCAGGACTGGAAATATTTTTTCTAGACATCAACATGCTGCTGTGCTGTTGGGAGAAAGTGGAGATTGCTTTGCCAGCACCATCTGGGAGCCTCTGCTTGGCTGTATGGTAGGCAGACCTTTTGTGAATCAGAGGAGAATTGCCTTTGGAATAAAGCCTCTTGGTGGCAGGTTTTTTTAATCTGCTGCACTGACAGAATTGCTCCATCTTGTCCTCTTAATGCAAGCGAGTGTGCCAAATCTGACTGAAGGGATCTGTATCCAGGAGAGAAGGAAATGGTGATGCCTCTGAAAGGTGCTTGCCTTCTTTTGCGAGACAAAATAAACTTTTGGTGGCTTTGTGGGGCTGCAGCCGGCGCTCTTGGGTTATATATTCTTCTTATATAAATGTAGTACACACTTTAAATTTATTGTTGGAGGAAAGAATAGAAATGTTGGCTGTGACTTGCAGAGGCAAACAGCGTATGCTGTGTGTATAATTGTCAATTTCCTTAAAAATAATGTTTCAGAGTCTGTTGCTCCTCAAGATGGTGGCAGAGATACCGGAGTGCCCCTGGTGGGCTTCAGGGGTGGAGGGATGGATACAGTGTTTGCCTGTGGAAAAGGTGGGGTGGCGAATATATCGAGTTGTATGAAATAGCATTTACAGAACTTGCAAATAAGAGCTTCAACTGTTGAAGCTTCCTGCCCTGAAGTGTTTGTGATTTAGTCTCTCCTCTCTGAAGAGCACTTACGTAGGTTTTTTTTTTTCCTGTGTGGGGCAAGGTGGAGAAGAAAGAAGCGGGTATGAAGAGAGCAAATTGAACAGCCAATACTGCCAACAACCAGTAACATCTTCAAAGTTTACCTGCAGCTTGTAAATTAAAAATGCCAAGTCTTCCTTGTGCTGAAGTGAAGCACGCAGCCACCAAACATACACCTGGTGACTGCAAGGAGAGATGGCAGACATTTTAACTGGTACCTTTTTCCAGTGGTCTTGAATTAATATACTTCCTTGAATGATCCAGGAGTATTTGTACACAAGTCCTGATGGCCATCTGCAGTTGCTTAAAGTATTTCCAGTGTTTTTCTTTACTGCAGCTCCAAGTTGGTTGGAACCAGTATTCTATCTGCCTTTGGAAAAAATGTAGTAGATTCCAGCAGAAATTAAATTTCTCTATGGAAATACGAGTGAGGAAATTGAGGCTTGAAAACACTCCCATTCAATTGTGATTGAAGTTCAGTCACAATTTGAGCAATGAGCAACACCCTGGAACGTTCACATCTAAGTAGCATCTGATCTTGTAGGACTTGGTAACGTGTTAGGGAAGATTTGAGTGGAATCTAGGTATTTTTGGGCAGTGACATTATTCTGAGGGAGTTTTGGATTCTCTTAGGCACCAGTAGTACCCTAGTACAGCTCCTGCAGGCAGTGGTCTTGTTTCAAATACATCAGAACTTCATTTGCTTTACTGAATATGGAGCAATGTGGTATGAGAAGTGGGTGCAGTTTGAAATAGAATTCCCGTATTTGTGGAATTTAGGTGTTACGCTGGGGAAGAGCCACCAAAAGAACTGTTAGACAAACAATGAAAATAGGCAATAAGGTGTGGATTTTTGGTGTAGCTTGTCTCCCTGTTGAGCTAAAGAAATATTTCCAGATAATGTAGAAAGGGGCGATGATCTTGCGGCTGAACTACTCTGCCTGCAACAGCCTTCAGGGCACAGTGCTGAGCCAGATCATCAGTGCCATTTTGTAGCCTTTGTCTGATAATCCAGGTTTCTTCTTTTCAAGGGATTGCTGAAGAAAGCGTGCCTGAATTCCTTTAAATATTTGTGGTGACCAGTAGTTAAACAGGAGAGTGCGCACTTACAGACGTGTCAGTTGGAAAACTCCATATTAAGGAAGCTGAAAATGACTTTAAATACAAATATGGAACTTGGATGTTGACAGAAGTGCTGTAAAAACCATTAAATGTTGGGAGCGTTTAGAAGACATGAAGGCATCAGGGGTAAGTAAGGAGCAGTGGGAAATGTCCCTGTGGCTCGTGAGAGCCTTGTGAATGGGCAGGAGTGTTTAGAGCATGACTGAACATCAAGAATGATGGGAAGACATTGTATCCTGGGTGCTTTGTTTTAATAGCCACAAGAACACTATCAGTACTAAGGAAGTATTCAAGTGAAAGAACTACTGGAATAGTTTCAGAAAGTAATAGAACAGAGGATCTTGTAACCTTTCAAATCCTATTTTGTTGTATGACACTTCTTTGGATGGGAATGTTTTAAAATTGCTCTTAAGTACACAAAAATAACAAAACCTATCCAAACAAGCAAACTCCATGTACGTTTACAAAAAAACCGCCAAAAACCTATGAATAGAAGCCTCCCATCAAAGGGGTGAAAATATTAGGACGAAGAATTCCCCCATGTAGAATAGCATTTCCAGGAACAAGAAGTAATTGCTTAGAGCACCAAACAAATAATTTGTTTGTAGACAGAATCCAGAAATGCCGATCATTATGTGCTATATCTTTGAAACTGAGTGATATTTTCTTCTGATCATTAAAAGCATATACACAAGCTATTTATACAGCTGGTACTAATGACTTAAACTTGTGATCAGTCACACTTTTCCTTGGCAGTGTATCTAGTTTAAGGATAAATGAGTACAGGTGGGTGCAGAGTTAGAGCTGAAGAAGCAGAGCATTAGTAAGTGTTCGGCTGATCTTGATTGAGCCACAGTCAAGAGTAAAAGACCCCTATGAGCAATTACAGACATATTGTTTCATAATTTATAATCACTCAATTGATTCTAATTTGATGGACAGCTACTCTGACAACTTGTGTTTTGCTTTTCTCATTTCTTTTTCTGGTTTATCTAACCCTGAATTAAAAAAAGAAGCACGATGCCAGGCAGAGGGAGTTGGGCACAAAGGAATGGCCCTTAGAAAAGGGAAACTGAACTCACCTGCCTAGGTGCCTTATGTCAGTTTGTAGGAGGTCTTTGGCCCTCAAAGGGAAGCCAGGCTTCCAGCTTGTGGCAGCTTGCATCTGAAAGGAATCCTGATTCATTCGGGGTTGTAGGTGGCCGAGGCCGAGTGCCCGGCAAAGGGAGTTGGGCACAAAGGATGGCCTGTTTCCAAGGGTAAGTAAAGTCAGCTGCCCAGGTGCCTGATGTCAGTTTGTAGCAGGCCTTTGGCCCTCCAAGGGAACGTAGTCTTCCTGTTCTAGGAAGCTTGCATCTGGAAGAAATCCTGTTCCGTTCAGGATTGTAGGTGGCAGAACCACGATGCCGGCACAAAGAGTTGGGCAAAAAGGATGGCCTGTTTCCAGGGGTAAGTAAAGTCAGCTGTCCAGGTGCGTGATGTCAGTTTGTAGGAGGCCTTTGGCCCTCCAAGGGAAGCTAGTCTTCCTGTTCGAGGCAGCTTGCATCTGGAAGAAATCCTGTTCTGTTCAGGATTGTAGGTGGCAGAGGCCAGGTGCCAGGCACAGGGAGTTGGGCACAAAGGATGGCCCTTAGAAAAAGAAAATGAAGTCAGCTGCCCAGGTGCCTGATGTCAGTTTGCAAGAGGCCTTTGTCCCTCCAAGGGAAGCCAGGAGAGACAGTTTGTGGCGGCTTGCCTCTGGAAGAAATCCTGATTCGTTCAGGAATATAGATGGCCGAAGCCAAGTGCCCGGCAGAGGGAGTTGGGCACAAAGGATGGCCTGTTTCCAGGGGTAAGTAAAGTCAACTACCCAGGTGCGTGATGTCAGTTTGTAGGAGGCCTTTGGCCCTCCCAGGGAAGCCAGTCTTCCAGCTTTTGGCTGCTTGCATCTGCAAGAAATCCTGATTCGTTCGGGATTGTAGGGGGCTGAGGCCGAGTGCCCGGCACAGGGAGTTGGGCACAAAGGATGACCTGTTTCCAGAGGTAAGTATAGTCAGCTGCGCAGGTGCCTGATGTCAGTTTGTAGCCGGCCTTTGACCCTCCATGGGAAGCCAGGCTTCCACCTTGTGGCAGCTTGCATCTGGAAAAAATCCTGATTCGTTCAGGATTGTAGGTGGCAGAACCACGATGCCGGCACAAGGAGTTGGGCACAAAGGATGGCCTGTTTCCAGGGGTAAGTAAAGTCACCTACCCAGATGCCTGATGTCAGTTTATAGGAGGCCTTTGGCCCTCCCAGGGAAGCCAGTCTTCCTGCTTGTGGCAGCTTGCATCTGGAAGAAATCCTGTTCCGTTCGGGATTGTAGGTGGCCGAGGCCGGGTGCCCGGCAGAAGGAGTTGGGCACAAAGGATGGCCTGTTTCCAGGGGTTTAAGTAAATTCAGCTGCCCAGGTGCCTGATGTCAGTTTGTAGGAGGCCTTTGGCCCTCCAAGGGAAGCCAGGCTTCCAGCTTGTGGCAGCTTGCATCTGGAAGAAATCCTGTTCCGTTTGGGATTGTAGGTGGCCGAAGCCGGGTGCCCAGCAGAGGGAGTTGGGCACAAATGACGGCCTGTTCCAGATGAAAGTAAAGTCAGCTGCCCAGGTGCCTGGTGTCAGACTGTAGGAGGGCTTTGGCCCTCCAAGGGAAGCCAGGCTTCCAGTTCGTGGGAGCTTGAATCTGGATGAAATCCTGATTCGTTCGGGATTGTTGGTGGCCGAGCCCGGGCGCCCGGCAGAGGGAGTTGGGCACAAAGGATGGCCTGTTTCCAAGGGTTAGTAAAGTCAGCTGCGCAGGTGCGTGATGTCAGTTGGTAAGACGCCTTTGGCGCTTTAAGAGGAAGCTAGTCTTCCTGATCCAGACTGCTTGCGTCTGGAAGAAATGCTGTTCTGTTAGGGATTATACGTGGCCGAAGCCGGGTGCCCGGCAGAGGAAGTTGGGCACAAAGGATGGCCTGTTTCCAGATGAAAGTAATGTCAGCTGCCCAGGTGCCTGATGTCAGTTTGTAGGAGGCCTTTGGCCGTCCAAGGGAAGCCAGGATTCCAGTTTGTGGCTGCTTGCATCTGGATGTAATCTTGATTCGTTCGAGATTGTAGGTGGCCGAGGCCAGGTGCCCGGGAGAGGGAGTTCGGCAAAAACGATAGCCTGTTTCCGGGGGTAAGTAAAGTCACCTGCCCAGGTGCGTGATGTCAGTTTGTGGAAGGCCTTTTGCCCTCCCAGGGAAGCCAAGCTTCCAGCTTGTGGCAGCTTGTATCTGGAAGAAATCCTGTTCCTTTCGGGGTTGTAGGTGGCCGAGGCCGGTGGCCCAGCAGAGGGAGTTGGGCACAAAGGATGGCCTGTTTCTAGGGGTGAGTAAAGTCAGCTGCCCAGGTGCCTGATGTCAGTTTGTAGGAGGCCTTTGGCCCTCCAAGGGAAGCCAGGCTTCCAGCTTGTGGCAGCTTGCATCTGGAAGAAATCCTGATCCGTTCGGGATTGTAGGTGGCCGAGGCAGAGTGCCCGGCAGAGGGAGTTGGGCACAAAGGATGGTCTGATTCCCTAAGTAAGTAAAGTCAGCTGCCCAGGTGCCTGATGTCAGTATGTAGGAGGCTTTTGGCCCTCCAAGGGAAGCCAGGTACCCAGCTTGTTGCAGCTTGCATCTGGAAGAAATCCTTATTCGTTCGGGATTGTTGGTGGCCGAGCCCGGGCGCCCGGCAGAGGGAGTTGGGCACAAAGGATGGCCTGTTTCCAAGGGTTAGTAA